>NW_015173143.1:183374-223471 GCF_001447785.1 Gekko japonicus | reverse complement strand
GCTGCCCCACAAAATTTCCCCATGCCCCACCAACCCAAAATTTCTGGCTACAGGGCTGCCCCCTATCATCCTTGTTGCTCTCCTCTGCACCTGCTCCATTCTGTCCACATCCTTTTTGAAGTGAGGGCTCCAGAACTGCACAGAATACCTCAGATGTGGCCTGACCAGTGCGGTGCACAGCAGGACTATATGACATTTTGCGATTTGGATATTATGCCTTTGCACACAATACCTCAGGTGTGGCCTGACCAGTGCGATGCACAGCAGGACTATATGACATTTTGCAATTTGGATGATATGCCTTCTTGATACACCCCTAGATAGCATTAGCCTTTTTTGTTCTTGCATCACACTGGCTGCTCATATTTAACTTACAGTTCACCCGTACCCCAAGATCTCATTCAAATACATTGCTACCCAGAAGTATATCCCCCCATCCATTATTCATGTTCCTCAGTTTTTTTACCCAGATGTAGAACTCGGCACTTATCCTTGTTAAATTGCATCTTGTTCATCTGCCCACTTTTCCTGTGTGTTCAGATCTCATTGAATCCTATATCTTCTGGTGTGTTAGCTGCTCCTCCCAATTTTGCCTTATTGTATCTAAAGTGTACAAATGTATGGGTGGAGCTGTGCTGTTTGTGCGGCCTTTGACGTGTGTTTAATTCAGACCTCTCACTGAGCAATGCTAATAGAAGCTTAAGTGGTTTGGCAAGATGCTTAAATTGACATACCATGGTTGCAGATGTTGCTGCACCTCTGGAAGACTCAGCACCATAGGTAGGGTTGCCAATCTCCAGGTGGTGGTTGGAGATCTCCTGGGATTACAACTGATCTCTGGGGGACAGAGATCCCCTGGAGAAAACGGTCGCTTTGGAAGGTGGCCTCTGGAATTATGCCCCAGTGAAGTCCTTACCCTACCCAAACCCTGCCTTCCACAGGCTCCAACCCCAAAATCTCCAAGTATTTCCTAATACATGTGTGTGTATGTTTGTGTGTAGTGTATATAACAATGTTGAAACTAACTGTTAAAATGAATATCTTCACAGCAGAGAAAAACCTCATTAATATTAAGTGCCTATATGCCTGGTATGGGCTTCTATATGCTTTTCCTGTTGGTCCCTTAGGAGAAAGACCATTGACCATATTAGAAGTGAACGGGGAATCCATTGGATTGTCAGTGACAAATGCTGACGAGCTTGCGGTTGCCTTCCCATTCCTTTTTGACTTCTAAATACCAAGCTGCTAAAGAACTGTGTTAGGTACGTTAGGCCTGAAGTTTATTTTCCACCCAAGTAGCTGAAAGTACCTCATAGTGTCTCAGGTGCCTAGGTTATTGGTGCTATATTTCTTATTCATCTCAATGTGGATCCAAATTTATAGTCCATAGCGGCTAAGGTTCCATTCTAAATAACACACAACAGCACAGAAAGTGTTTACTCATAAGGCAATCGCATACAGATGCAGTATATGTGTGAATATTAGAAACATGTGGGTAGGGCCGATCTGTTGAACTAGACAAATTCTTGAAAAATGATTACATAGTGAAACAAATTTGTTTTAATTCATTTGAGCAATATTATTTGGCATTTTCTAGAACCATTAAGTAATATTTTACATGTTTTTCCTTGTTTTCAGAAATACCGTCATTTTAAAACTGGGGTGTTTTTTAATGTCACAAGCATATACACTAAATATCCCATGAAACTGCTGTGGCTTTTCTTCTTAACTGTATTTAAATGAGATTTGGAAAGAAGAAGAATTGTTGTACTTTCATTTTGTTTGCCAACGCTTTCCAGTGAAAACATGAACTTTGTCCTATTGCTCATAAGATTGTGTTTGTAATAATATTCTTTAAGGCTGCAGATAATGTTCTAGCAGATAATTTCCCCTTCAGAAGTGAGGTATCAGATTAGTAGACATGTGTCTAAAGTTCCCAATACTGTAAGAGACATATGGGAGATCTCATGAACTTGCTCTCCCACAAACAGGAGACCACTTGTAGCAGAATCCTGTTTGGATCTTCTTTTCTGAGTTGTAATATCACTTGTATATCCCTCTTGGCTCTCCCCAGTGTTGCTGTTTACACCATGCAATAGTAAAGACTTCCTTTACTGAAGAAAGGCAGACAGGGCAGTTACGATAGTAAGCACATTTCATTTAGGGTTGTCAGCTCTGGGTTGGAAAATACCTGGAGACTTAGGGGGTGGATCCAGGAGAGGGCAGGGCTTGGGAAGGGGGGGGACCTCAGCAGGGTACAATGCCATAGAGTCCACCGTTCAAAGCAGCCATTTTCTCCAGGGGAGCTGATCTCTGTCAGCTGGAGATCAGTTGTAAAAGCAGGAGATCTCCAGGCCCCACCTGGAGGCTGGCAACTCTTAATTGAGGCTCCTCCTTGAATAAAGTTAATAAAAACTGCTTACTCTTATTAGTGGAAGTAACCTAAAAATTCTGAGGATGAGAATAAGCCTTCTCCATCCATGCCTTCTTTGACCTTCATCTATTTCAGAATAATTTAAAGAGAAAAGCTTGACCTAGTTGCTTAACTGTGTGTGATCACTGTATACCTTATATGTAATCAGCTAGGCCTCTTCTTTTTTTACAAGTCATTTTTTTCCTAGTGAGTGGATTAACTATATCAGGGGAAGCTCTAAGTTGTAGCTGCCAGCAGCTGTAAGATTGCCCACAGTTTTCTTTCATGTTTACTATAATTGTGACTGTCATGTTTTTGGACTGCATACACTTTTCCTTTAGTTCAGCGACTGAATGATATCTTTTACTGTTGTGAACAGACTAAGAGTTTCCTGGAGAGGCTTCCAAGCAGATGAATTGAATTGTTTATTTGAGATTGATCTGATGAAAAGCCCTGTAAGTGGTTTGTAAAACAGTAATAGCTAGAAAGATGAACTTGGAGATGGATGGCTTTCTGTTTTAATTTTTTAAATATTAGTGTCAGTCATGATGTACAGATAAGTTTTGCGTGAATGGCACTCACTAGGAGAAGCAATTAAACTTACTCCAGAAGAGAGGTTTAGAGCATAGATGGGCGTATTGCTGACGAATGATGCCAGTTTCAGTCCACAGAACAGAATCCACAGAATCTCAGCTACAGGGCAGATTATGACACCATTTAAGGTTCCCAAAAATGAGGCATACTATCATTTATCTTGCCTTGGAAAGTCTTCCTGCCCTTTAACTTACCCGCTTCTTATCCAGCTTTCTTGATGCTATACCAAACTGCTCTGTCTTGCCTAGCAGTTGGCAAAATGATACCATGGGTGCTGCCACATCTTTATTGGCTAGTTACTGTTAGGTGGCTCACTGAGAATTTGCCCTTCCATTCTATGGATAACTTCAGCATATCCCTTTCCTACTTCACTGTTACCTGCAGCTATCAAGCAAATGCTGGCCTAAAGCATCATTTGTTCCCCAGTATTGCTTCTTTTTTTAATGGATTACTTTGAAAATGGGGTCGGTATGCAGAATCTTAATAGAAGCCATTGTCATGCTTGGTATGTTTGCCTGAAATGCATGTTTAAGTAAAAGCAGTGGGAAAGTACAATGGGAGTTTAGTCCCAAGCACATTTGTATAGGCCATCAGTCTTGTTCTTGTATTTCATATGTACAATTTGTTCTTTGGGAAACATTGTGGCTAACACCAAGGCTCAATTCAGATCCGGTTCTCAGTCCTCCACATCCCAGTTTTAAGGAGCATGAATGTTATCCGGACTTCCAGCATCCTTTCTAATTACTTTTTCTCTTTCCTGAGTTGCATTACCATTTATTGTCATGATATCCAATTTGAATGGACTAGGGATGATGCTCACCAAGACTGCCTCTGTGAACTAAAGGCAATCTTGGTTGAAGCTGTAACCCTGGTTCACCGAATTCAATGATTGTGGCAGATTTCTGGTTTTCCTCTTCTCTTTATATGTAATTCTGAATCTGAACATGACCCCAAAGTGTGGATCAAATTAATACAGTGGGGCCAAGGACAATTAGTGGGGACTTCTTGTAGAAAAATCCAAAATGGTGGATTTTAGAAATCTCCCAAAACTGGTGAAGTGACTTTTGTGCTTGACCACAGTTCTGAAGTATCTTGCAAGTGTTGTGAGATCTCAAGGAAATAGTGTGTAAAAGCTGGAGGCTTGGAGTAGAAAATGTGCCGTGTACATTTTTCACTCTGAGCTATCTCCATCACTACCAGCAAGGTAATGGTGGATGCCCATGTCAGAGGTGCTTTCTGCTACAGTATTCTTCCAAATCAGTTGGTTGGCAGGAGCAGCAAGAAACTTGGAACAGAAAGGATGCACTTTCCACTCCAAGCCTTCCTCCCAGAGAGGGAAGTTTGAAGTAGAAAGTGTGTTTACTTGAAGGCTGTCAGTGCTGCTGACAACTAATTCCAGCAACGTTGGCAGAGGAAATGCCTTTGACCCAAACATACACACACACCCCGTCACCTCAATGGATCAGTGGGTAATGAGAGAAAGCAGTGGATGGGGAAAGAAGAAAGGAAATAAGGTTGCAACCCATGGAAGAGAGAAAGTAGAGATTGAGGGAAGAAAGATAAAGTAGTGCCATGGAAACAGAGGAGAGAAATTGGGAGCCCATGGTGGAATGAGATTTCTCTCCACCGGTCCTCCACTTGTGATTATCTAATTTAAATGTGATATAAAATGAAGAATCCCAGAGCATATTCTTGATCCTACAAACTATGAGTAAAGAATTGGGATTGTTGATTCAGAAAGATCAGAGAAACTGAAAAGCATCTGTACACTTTTGTAGATCAACCTTTGGTTGTATTTGATACCTTTATTTCAGAGTATAAAACATTAAGGATGTTTTCACTCTTACCAAATATAATCACTTTGCTCCATTTTTTTTTCTTTGTTCCAGAGAGTGAACTGAAAGGTCAAATTAAAGTTGTCTTTTCTGAAATCTATTCCATAGACATCAACATGCATGCTCAACTTTGATGTAAGAGAATTAGTTTTGTCTTCCACGTCAGGATTAAATTATGATGCGCTATGCTATGTCTCAGAGTTTTAATTTCCCACTTAGGGTAGCTGGTTTTTTATATTGGGGAAGCAAACTAAAATGTCTTTCAAAACTGAATTTTTAATTTTCTAAATGCTATAGAAAGGGCGGAGATGACAATTTTAGATCACATCCAAGATTAAATTCTGGTATTCATAATATTTCTATGTAAGGCTTCTTGTTTATACACTTCTTCTTGGGGAAGCTGCCATAGCAGAGTTCAAACTATGAAATGCAACATAATTGGATTATTAGTATTTCTTCAATTTTAAACTGAAATCTGATCAAAGAGGGAACACTGCTTGAAATCTCAGTAGAAGAGAAGGAGCAGAGTCATCTTGGAATGCAGAGATAAGCCTTTCAGATGCTGTACAAATCACCCTTCCTCCCTGAACTTCATTCTTAATCAACTATGACTCATAATGAAAGTCATTCTTAATCAATTATGACTCATAATGATGGAGGCCCAACTTCCCTCTAATGATAATGGTATAGCTGAGGACATGCTTCAGACTTTTGAAGAGAGGTTCCAAGAAATGATTGATTTCCCATTGGGAGTCACTGAGGATTGCTGTATCTAAATGATTTCTTGTGGATGTATACACGTACCTATGAAATGGTGAATCCAGCATGATACTTGAAAAAATTATTATTTTTTTTGAATAAGCTTTATTCCCTCTCCTAAAAAGGAGAGATATTTCTTTTAAGTTCAAGAAATAGGGTGGGTATATATAGAATGAGTGGTGTTATTCATATTAGTAAGTTAATCTGTTAGTACTCAAAGCTCTAAGTCCATAGAGTCCATCTTCGGTCGTCCTTAATTTGTTAGTAGTGTCCTTCTGGTGTGGATTTTTTCCAAGTATAATCCGAAAAATAAAATCGAAGTTTTTTAAACTTTGGGGTTCTTTCCTTTTTTGTCTCTCAAATTATATTTTAGTCCGATGGAGGCCCAACTTCCCTCTAATGATAATGGTATAGCTGAGGACATGCTTCAGACTTTTGAAGAGAGGTTCCAAGAAATGATTGATTTCCCATTGGGAGTCACTGAGGATTGCTGTATCTAAATGATTTCTTGTGGATGTATACACGTACCTATGAAATGGTGAATCCAGCATGATACTTGAAAAAATTATTGAAATGGATTTATAACTGGAGGTCCATCGAGTTGGCTGGCAGAGACATTATATGTGAGGAAACACATCCTTAGAGTTAAAAGGACTCTCTTCAAACAATTATTACAAAGACGTCAATGAAAAACATTTACCTGTTGAATTTCTACCTGTCAATATACTTATGAAATGTTTCATAGGAAAATTTGTTATGAAATAGCAATAAATATATATAGAATTTTTAATAATTGATTTTTGGCACAAGCATTTCTTTCTAAGGCTTACAGGCAGTTATGGGGCAATATGGAAAAATCTGTTTCTGCCAGCCTCTTATGCTAGGGTTATACTTAACTTAGCCCATGGAGCTGTAGCCTAAGAACTATGAATGGAATTTTGCTTAAGGAACAAGGCTTTGCTTCACCTCCTGCCTGTTGCAGCCACATGTGCCCAAGTCCCAAAAACTGCTCCTGAAGTTTATTTTTTTTTATTATTTTAAATTTTCATTGAAAAGCGGTAAAAGTATACACAAATTAAGGGAACAGCTGTACAATGCTAGGTACATGCCAATCCTAATAAATAATCTAATAGACAAAAACGACCATAACTAAAAATAGCCCCCAATTGAAATACTTACATTTAAACCATGCAGCAACTGTCTAGTAAGTGATTTGTGTAACACATCTATATAACTAATGAACTGAAGAAATGGTGATGGTATTTGAAACAGGTTAAAGGAGTACTGCTATTATCCATGTGATATTTCCTATGCAAGAGAAAATGAGAGTTTAAAGACGAATCCAGGGGACATAAGAAGCTTTGGATGCATGGAGGAAAAAACAGGAAAATAGAAAATATGACACATTAAGAAAAAGATACAAGAAAAAGAGAACAAAATAAAAAGTAAAAATAATACTATAAATGATAAAAGATTAAAACTAGTCAAATTACAACATCAACTCAATCTACTCTTGACACAAGAAGTTGCCAAAAAAATAGAATACGCTAAAATGTATTATTTCGAAAATTCTAACAAACCTACTAGGTGGTTAGCATATAGGTTAACAAAAGAAAAAGAGAAAAGAGTAATAAAATCTTTAAAAAATGATAAAGGGGAGGAAAAATTTAGACAAAAAGACCTTCTATAAAAACCTATATCAGAATCCAAACCTAAAAAACAAAGAAATACAAGAATACCAAGAAAAATGGGAAAAGAAAAAAATTAACAAAGAACAAGTGTCTTTGTTAAATGATCCAATAACAGTTTGTGAAATGATTGAGGCAATTAAAAATGGAAAAAATAGGAAATCCCCGGGGCCAGACGGTATTCCCACAGAATTCTATCAAGTATTTGAGGAGCAGATCCTGGAACCATTTAAAGATTTATTACAAGACATCCCAAACTCAGGAAAATTACCTCCTTCTTGGAATGAAGCTGCATTGACACTGATCCATAAATGGATAAATTAAGTATAAAACTACAAAATAAATCAGAGGAGATATTTTGGAAAAGATGGAAAACAATTTATGATTGGCTGAAGATAAAGAAGATGGACTAGACTCGAAAATATGTAAAGATATATTATATCATGTATAAGAAACAGAAATATGCTTTATTTATTTAAACAAATGCTAGGTTATGCAGTTATGATTAAAACTGAAAATAAAATTAAAAAAGAAGAAGCGCTGGATGGTAAAATGTCTTTTTCTGACATGAATCGAAGAACCCTTGCCCAAATTGCCACAAATTTCTCCTGCATGCTAGAAGTATTCGCAGTAGTGTTTTGGGTGATTTGTGTAAGTTTTTCTAAGACAAATTGATCCCATATTTTTTCATACCGTATTTGCATCAAAGGAGGAGAACTAGACTTCCAAGCAGACACAATAGTTAACCTAGCTGCCGCAAATAGTTTAGCTGTAAGCTCCTTTTTGGGCTCTTGTAGCCGACGCTGAGTCCATTAAGTCAAGAAGTGCTATTTTGGGGCAAATCTGCAGGTTCAGAGAAGCGATCGCATTGATTTTCTCAATGACTTCTTCCCAAAATGAGTATATAACGGGGCACTCCCACCAGCAATGGAGATATGACCCTCTACCTCCGCACTTCTTCCAACATTGAGGACTAGCTGTTGGGTTTATCTTGTGTAGTTTTTCTGGTGTATAATACCAGCAAAAAAACTGTAACCGGGTTCTATAATTTCTTGATAGATTAGTCGGTGAGTTCCAAATCTTATTTCATAATTGTTCCGTTATATTCATCTGTAAATCCTCCTGCCATTGAAGTTGGTGCTTCAGAGGTGAGTTGTCTTCCGCCCCTATAAGTAATTTATGCAAATTTGCCATCCGACCTTTGGGAGCGTCTACATAGGTTAACAAGATATTTTCCAAGCCAGAGTATGGTCTGTCAAATGTGCCTTGTGAGACCAGAAATTCCATCAGATTTTTTAGTTGTGAGTAGCTGTGCCTGGAGAACTGTACCCCAGCTTTTTCTTCAAAAAATTCCTTATCACGAATCTTCCCGTGATGTACAAAGTCAGTTGGACGGGAGAATCCCGCTTGTGTCCAGTCTTTATAAAACCCAGCTCCCTGAGCTGATTGAAACCATATTTGGTTGACGATGGTGGTAAGTGGAGAGATACCTGAGATTGCCTGTTGTCTCTTGCAGTCCCAAACTTTAAACATAGCCATTAGAAAGGGGTTTTCTTGATAAGTTTTTGGTCGACGTGAAGGTAACATCCAGCTGGCTTCTTGAAGTGTGTACAGCATTACATAGATTTGTTCCATTTGACCCCATAGAGGAATAGGTTCTTGTTGTATTTGTACCGCTGCTGTTAGGATAGCTGCTTGACAATACATGCGTAACTGGGGGAGATCCAACCCTCTAAGTGATGCTGGTTTAGTAAAAAATGTTTGCGTTTATCCGTGATTTTTTCCCCTCCCACAGGAAAGAGATAAGGGTCTTTTGCCAGAACCTAAGGTTCTTTTCTGGAAACTTGGGTAGAATGAAACTCTTAATTAGATGCAGCCTATCGGGCAAAGAAAAATTTAGAGGCTTCCAATTGTTTAATTGTGTTTTTATCGAATTGTAAAGCGTGTCATAGTTATGATGCGAAAGGTCTTTGAGATCCTTTGGGAATCTGACCCCCAAGTGCCGCCAGGACTTTGTGGTCCACTTGAATGGAAATTTCTTCACAATTTCCCCCTGCAGTCTGTGGGATGCCCATATTGGGTAGAGTTCCGATTTGGAGGGATTAATTTGAAGGCCTGATATCTTCCCATATTTTGATAGAATACCTTGTATGTGGGGTAGTGATTGAATAGGATTAGAGATGTACAAAGTCAGATCATCCGTGTACAAACTGACTTTATGCTCCCTTCCTCCCATAACCATTCCCGAGAAATGACTACATTGTCTCAATTCCTCTGCCAGTGGTTCTACAATCGCAAAGAGCAAGGGGGAAAGTGGGCAGCCTTGCGGTGTGCCTCTTGTCAGGTAAAATGGATGTGAGGAGCAGCCATTCACTCTTACCCACGAGGTAGGCTTCGCATACAATGCCTTCATAGCTTTTAAAAAGTTGCCTTGAAAGACCATCTTCCGTAGAGTCGCAGTTAGGAAAGGTATTTCCACTGAAGCAAACACTTTGGTAAAGTCCAAAGCTAAGATGATTGAGTCATTGCTCCTGAGGTTTAGAAGAGGCTATGGAAGGCCGTGGGATGCGGCACATTAGGCTGCCTCTGGTGAATGGAACACTTAGGTACTAGAAACCCTTCGCCTTGCATGAACTGAAGGGGTGATGTTAAGCTTCAGTTCACTGAAAGAGTGATGTTTGTGTTAAGACGTGATATAATACTGGCATAATTTGATTCTTATTGTTGAATGTATGTTTTACAAATGCAACAGTATACTTGTATATAGCCTTGAGGCTCACCTGATTCATCCTTTACTGTCCTTTAGATGCCAGTCCAAAATTTTCTCTTTAGGCAGGCTTTTAATTGAAGTGTTCTATCTTTTAAATATGTTTTTATGGTCTGCTTCTATTCTGAAGGCTGGTCTTCCATTCTTCTGCTCAAGGTGGCTTAGAAGTAAATACAGTACCATAAAAATTTCATAAAATATAAATATTTAAACAAAACAATCCATTGGTATAGTATAGTAGCCATACAGCATCTTATATGACTATCATATCAAATTGTTGTGCCATCTGCCTTGTTTATAGCTTTTTAATAGCTGTTTGAACTATTTGTCGTGGAAGATTTTAATGAAATGTTGTAATTCTTATTGTGAAATGTTTTAATTCTGCTCATCCATTCTGAGCTTGTTTGTGGGGAGGGCAGAATATAAGATGAAATAAATAAATAAAATATCCATAAATGACCTCTGACCAGAAACAGGCTGTAAAACAAATAAAAAGATAAACTTCCTTAGTTAACAGCCTGCATGAAAAGAAATATTTTTACCTGGCTCTTAAAATACAGTATGGTAACAGATTCCATTATTGTGAGATACAATTTTATTTCTATATCCTTGGGGGTGGTTGGTTTATTTATAAAGTAGGTCTGTTAAATGGACTCATAAGAAATTTGCAAGGTAGTTATAATAAACATGGAATAGATGGAGCCCTAATGAAGTAGGCACATGAAGTATCTCACAGATCTACAGGGCAGAAGAAGAATATTCTGCAACACTCCTTGGAATTGGAAACTAATAGAATTTCTCAGATATAGCACAATGATTTTGAACTAATAACTTGGCTATTTAATTGAATCTAATACTTTTCATGGTGACCTATATTAAACTCTGTCATTTAATATGTGTGTTTTATAACCTCATTACAGACTGTGGTAATGATTAATAGTACTGAATTATTCTGGAGCTCATGATTGTCAGAAGTGCTGCTGCATAATATATTTCCTTTTAAACAACATATCTAATTCTGAACAATGGCTCAGGAGTGCAGATAAAAACATATTTAAAATGGGGCTAAGCACAGATGGAGGGGATTTTGCTTCAGAAAAAAAATGGAATGTAAAAAAAAAGAAAGTGGGTTTCTAGAAGATCCTGAAACAGTTGGATTTACTGAAAAAAACTTAAAACATTGCTGTTTGTGAGGTCTCAGCTGGGCCTAGCAACTTCATAAACAGCAGTGGCATGGACAGTGAAGGCTGCAGGCCAGGACCAGTGGCCATCATGAGAATAATGAGAAGCTGGCACACAGTCAAAAGTAGCAATGAAGAAAATGAGGCAATGTCAGAGTGAGGGGAGAAAGAGCAGTTTGTAGCTAAGGTCAAAAAAAGTAGTTTAGAGGAGCAATCAGGTTTTTTATTGTTGCTGTCAAATCACAACTGTCGTAAGGTGGTCACGGCAAGAGATGTTCAGTGGTGATTTGCCATTTCCTACCTCAGTGTCATGACCCTGGTATTCCTTGGTGGTCTCCCATCCAAATACTGACTAGAGCTGACCCATGTGTCTGAAAGTGTAAAGGGACTGCACAAGGCAGCCCAAAACAGCTGAGCAGCTGACTGCTTATGCTTATGGAAGTTGAACTTCAGTTTCCAAACCATGAACAGAGGAACAAATGTGACAAATGTTGCCTCATGGTTCTGTTCATGTCCATCCCTAGTGCTCAGGCCAGGCTGGCCTTCCCAGTTCCTAACAGGTCCCAGCCAGATGCTCTTTCCCCACTTCCTTTAGCTGGGTCCTTTTTATCCTCCTTCTCCTGGACCTGCCTGTTTCTGCTGCCTTGTGCCTACTCCTAAGTTTTCTCTCCCAAGGAGAACTTTGCCCTTGAGTAGGTTTTCCTCCTGCCTGCTCCTGTCATGCACTCTCCAAATCCTAGGGCACCACTTTCTGCCCTGCTATACTACTGTTGTCATGCTCAGGGCAGTGCCAAGTTCCACCCTTTATCCCCAGGGCTGGTGTGCCCAGGGATGCAACAAATCTCTAGAAATGAATTGTCGACTTCCCATGAATTCAGTGTAAAAATATGAAAGTAAAGATATGGGGGAAAAGGACTTTTTCATTGGAGAGTACTGGATATGCGTTTTAAGACATGGTTTTATTCCCTCAAGACATATTGTATTCATTTATTGTATTATGAGGGGGATTGGGAACCTTTAAAGAGGGCTGAAAAACCCCTCAAATGATTTTTTTAAGGAATAACTGAATTATATTAAGATAGCATGCAGTTCAGCAGTTTGAAACTTTTTTGCTTTAATATTCTTGTCATCCATGAATCCTAAAGGACAGCTGAAATTCTTGTGGCTGAAAATGGTGAATGTAGTTTTGGCAACTTGGTGAGAGGGGAGAAAGAGAGAGTAGCTCTGCCCAATCTGGTGAAGACTTCTTTTGGGGGGAGGGAGTTTTGTCATCTATAGGCAACTATCCTCTGGCGAACATGGAAGAAGAGCCTTAGTTAGAAATTCAGCAGCTGCTGTAGGCTTTTTTGAAAATGTTGGGGAATTGGATGGATAGATTCCCTTTTGAAATAAAAAGTATTTGTGGAGATGATTATTAAAAACTGACAATCTTATTATTGTTTTCTGAATATTTGTGTACTAATCATTATGATATGTATTTTAAATTATTAGTCACCGTGGTAGCCCTTGTGGGGGCAAAAAGGCAAATACAAATTTTATAAATAAATAAATTATACATACAAAACTGATCCATGCTAGATGTAACCAGGCCCGTAGCTCGTGTGGGGCCCACGGGGCCCTGCCCTCCCACGGGTTTTGTGGGGCCCCTCACCCGATCCTCTGCTCCCCCTTCCCCCCGGCCCAAAGATGACGAGAGGCTGGCAGCGGCGGCAATGCCGGCAAAGCATTTGTGCGAGAGAGTGGCGGGCGGGGCGCCTTTATAGCCTCCAAGGGTGCGGGCGGGCGCCGTGTGCGCAGGGGATCTAGCGCCCCCCGTGCGAGCTCCGCGAGGGCTGTTTGTGCGCCGTCGGAAAGCAGGCAAGTGGCCGCCGGGGAAGCTTGCGGTCCAGAGGGGTGTGTGTGTGTGCTGGGCCGGGCGCCTGAGCGAGCCCCTCTGCCGAGAGAGCCGGGCCAGCGCTGTCTGCGGAGCAGTTGCACGGCAGAGGCGGGGAAGCGCGCGGGGTGGTCCCAGCTCCCTTCATTTCTTCCCTCCAGTCCTCGTCTGCAGGTGGACATGTCCCCACCCTGAGCTGCGTTCTAGCGCGCCGCTGACCGCAGCCTGGCTGAAGTCCAGTCCAGCTGGGTCAGTTTCATGGGAAGGGCAGGAAGCATTTCCCCCCCATTCGCCGCAACATTGAAAGGGTTAAAAGCAGCCTCGCAGTTTGCTAGAGAGGCCGACCGAGGGGGAGGGGAGAGGGAAAGGGAGCGGGGTGGGGCTGGAGCCGCGGAGAAGCCAGGCAGCCAGGCTGGGAAAAGGCTTCCTCTCCGGTAAGTAATGTCAGGCTTGGAAGACAGGCGTTCTGCTGTTGCCTGTCGGGGGGAGGGTGTGTGTGTTTCAATGCTTCCAACGCATAACTTTCTGCTGTATGTTTCCCCTTTGCTCGCCCCCCTCCTGTGGAACCAGCTCCCTGCGGAGGGGCCTGCTTTGGCAGTGGGGGGGTCTGCCTCGGGTCCGCGGGGCTTGCAAGGCAGCTCTCTTTCAGGGGGCCTTGGGGGGGATCTTGATCGGGCCGGGGGGAGGCCAATAGTAACGGAGGCTGGCTCAGTGTCGGCTGACAAGGGTGCGTTTCCTAGCCTCAGCTACTTTTAAGCAGGCTCGTAGCGTTATTGCCAACGCGGGGCACGCTGGGGGCGGGCCCAGCATGCCCAGCGTCATTACGTCACTTCCGGGTGATGTGTGTGCGGCGTGCGCACGCACACACTCCGGCCTCCCCACTTTCCCCAGGGCCTCTCCACTAGAGAGGTCCTAGCTACGGGCCTGGTCATGTAACAACTTTAAAACAAGAGGCTAGATGCTTCAGTCTGGAATTAAATAGGCACACATATGTCTGCAACTTAGCAGGGCTCTTTTTGTAGCAGGAACTCCTTTGCATATTAAGTGACACACCCCTAATGTAGCCAATCCTCCAAGAGCTTACAGAGCTCTTCTTACAGATGCTACTGTAAGCTCTTGGAGGATTGGCTACATTAGGGGTGTGTTGCCTAATATGCAAAGGAGTTCCTGCTACAAAAAGAGCCCTATTTGAAGCTTACCCAGTCCATATTATGAACTTGTAGCCATGTTGGTATGAAGCAGGAGAGCAAAGTTTAAGTTCTGCAGCACCTTTAAGGCCAAGAAAGTTTTATTCTATGTATAAGCTTTCATGTGCATGCACACTTCTTCAGATACACTGAAACAGAAGTCACCAACCATTACATATGGATTTAAATAGATGTGGCTGTAGTTTAGAGTCTGGCTGTATGCAGTGGATTATTTGGTATACTTAGGATGGTAGCTGGAGGCATGTAGATATGTTTGTCAGTCAGTAGGTTTCCATTATAAGGGGGTGTCTTTGCATCCATTATGTAGTTTTACAGTAGTGTCTAGAAAATGTATTTCTTGCATAGATTGGTTCATTGTTGGGTTGATGGTGGGGTGAAAGTTGTTGAATGCCTAGTAGAATATGTCCAGGGCTTCTTTACCATGTGTCCAGACAATAAAGATGTCATTAGTGTCTCGCAGGTTTAAGAGAGGTGTGAGTGGGTAGGAGTTGAGGAACCGTTTCTCCAAGTTGGCCATAAAGATGTTAGCATACTGTGGGGCCATACTGTTAGCATACAAGTGTGGCCCCACAGTATACTAACATCTTTATGCTTTCTTGTTTTCCTTCTCCATCTGGAGATTCAGGAAATACAGCAGAGAAGGAAGGAAGAGAATGAGGAATTACAGACAGACAATATAATCCGGAAGAGGAAAGGTTCCCAAAAGGTTTCTGGTCTGTTATTTCAGACAGAACCGTTTTAGAACCGGTTCCCTACTGGAATATATTTGTAATTTCACACACAAACGCTACTGTCCCTTTTAGGAAACAGGGCTGAAGCATTTTACCTGCCAACTGCTTCCAAGTAGTCTTCAGTTTCCTCTTCCGGTTCTGATGCACTTTTTCCCGCTGTTTTTCACCCGCGAGGGCAAGCTCCAGCTTTTTTTTTAACGTTAGCACTGTAGCGCTATAACGGTATAACGCTATAGTGCAACAGCACTCTATCAACCCCATTGGAATGCCTGGAGTGTTTTGCTATAGCGCTATAGCACTCTAAAGTGAACGTTTTTAAAAAAACCGGAGATCACCCGCGCAGGTGAAAAATGGCGGGGGGAAAGCGGGGAAAAGTGGTGCAGTCTGAAATGGCAAACCACTTCAGATCCAGCTCTTTACCGGAGGGGGAAAGCCATGTGTGAAATGGCAGCCCTATACCGGTTTACTCCACAACAGATCAAAAACGGCTTCAAAATGGCTTAAAAGGGGTAATGTGAAATTCCTCAATGTGTTGAGGTGGAGAATATTTAATGAGCCAGACTTACTTGGTTACACCTTTCCCTTATGCATTTAAGTGGAGTATATCACCAGATTGATATAGTGTAATTTATTGTACATGTTCATACTAGTGCATACTGCTACAGAATGAAGAAATAGTTCACCATTGATCTTCTGTGCAGTCCCACATGAGGACTGTGCATTAGCAGGCCTTTCATTGGATAGGTCTTTACAGCTAAAAGCCTCCAGGGGGAGGTCCACGCTGGAGCCATGTGTTCCTGCACAGCAGTGCTCCCACCCCCAGTTCCTCTTTTGCTGCCGAAGGAGAAGGTCATGTTTTCTGGAGTTTCCAGCTACAGTCGTGTCAGTGAGGAATTGCTCCAAATTCACTGGAGCAACTTCTGCTTCTGAGTTCTTTCCATGGCTCAGAAAGCCCTTTTCAAGAAATGCTCCTGCTGTAGGGGTGAAGATGACCCAATCAAGAAACATTACCTCTGTCTGTTCTGTTTGGGTGAAGGGCACAATGTCTCCGCATGTAAGGCCTGCCAACACTTCACCCATAAAGCTCATGTGGATAGGGTGTCAAAACTTAAGGCACCATCGTGGGAAAAAGTCCTTAAAGCTTCAGAGCCCTCGTCCAAGTCGGCCCTGGAGAAAGCTTCCAATTCTGTGTCTCAGTGGAACTGATCTAAGTCGTGCTCCACTCCAGCTCCTCGTGTCTCTCCGGCAAGGCAAGGACAAGGAGAAACACAAATCAGCCTCCCAGCAGAGTGCTACCATCTGCACTCCCGAACCTATGCCAACCTTGCAGGAGAAACCCGAAACTCACTCTCTGGGTCCAAGATCTCTACCTCTTTCAGTCTCGGATGTGGATGCAGGCTTACCAGCTGTTCAGGTTCCACATAAATTCAATCCAGAGCAAATGGCCATGGTGCCGTGGTCCCAGCCCCAACTGCCTATGCATGGGCTTTCATACCTGTACATGATGTCCCAGGATATATGGATGAATGGGATGACAACTTTGCATTTATATCATTGCCCTCATTGGGTGTCATCATAACCACCTTCAGTGATGGTCTTGTGTAGGCCACGTTCACCTATACCTGCAGTGGGGGGAGAAGAAGCAGCAATTGAATCTGATGGATCCGACACAACATCGGATCTGAGTCCAGACAAGAGGATAGGCGCTTTCCAGCTTCTCCCACTGAGAATCACAGAACAGGATTATTCATATTGCCCAGTCTCTCAAGATAGAAGTTGTTACCTCGGAGCACAAACCGAAAGATAAAATACTGAGTTGCCTCTACCCAGAGTCCCCCAGTGTTATTGCATTCCCGGTGTTGGAGGGCCTTGAGGACTGTAGCAAAAGCCTGCGTCTCTCCAGCCTACCTTGAGAAGAGTAGAATATTTTTATAAGATCAAAAAGGATCCATTTAAATACCTGATGACTCATCCTCCACCATCTTCCTTGGTGACGGAGGAGATGCAGCCCAAGGGCTGCCAGCCCTACCACTTTGCTCACACAGATAGAGAGGGAAGAAAGCTGGATCTCTGGGGTTGACAACTATATTCCTCAGCAGCATTAAGTTTCAAAATCTCTAACTATGAAATGTCTGGGATTGACAACTATAATCCTCAGCAGCATTAAGTTTCAAAATTTCTAACTATGCAACCATTATGACTGGTTACCAGCTCTTCTTATGGGAGAGGATTCTACCATTCCTGGAACTCCTGCCAGAAGATAAGCATCCCCCAGCTAAGGTTCTGCATACAGAGGGCATTAAACTGTCAAAGCAGCATTCCACAGATTTTGCTCCGCAGGCCATGGCGAGCTCCATCATGCTCAGATGCCACATGAAGTTAAAATCAACATTGTTACCTATGGAGACCAAACTTGAGGAGTTACCTTTTGAAGGTTCCACTCTCTTCTCTGCCAAGACGGATGTGATGCTATGCCTGATAAAGAAAAACAAGCAGACAGCTGTCCCCTGGAGTGTCACAAGTGTCCATGTCCCAAATTAAGCAGGGGCCCCTTATGAGACAGTCCTAGCATCCATATCAAAGGGACTACTGCTTCTCTGGCTCCTCATTGTCCCAGTATCCTACCCTAAGCTATTTACCCCACAACAGGGTTACCATAGACCTAAGGGTTCTAACTGACCTAGGTCAACCCATCAACCACCCCCTCCTAGAGAGGCAACCCCATCCCAAAAATCATTCTTTTGACTGTCAGTCCCTGTCAAGTTTGGGGACAGGCTAGTTCAGTTTTATACAATCTGGAAGGCTATTACCTCCAACGAGTGGGTTTTGTCCATAGTTAGATTTGGTTACAGATTAGAGTTTGAGTCTATTCTCCCTTGCTGTTTACCTCTACGAGTATCCAACCAGACAGCTTTGGGTCTTCCCAGGCTTTAGCTTCCCTAATTGATAAGAATGCAATCGAGGAGGTTGCAGAGTCCCAGGCATTTTTTCTCTCCCATATGTTCCAGGTAGATAATAAAGACAGGGGAGTTAGACCCATTTTAGACCTCAAAAATTTCAGTGTTTTTCTTCATATTTCTAAGTTCCATATGGTTTCCATTCCTTCAATTTTACAATTATTAAAATGTATTTGTTATTTCATCATTATTGATTTTATGGATACCTCTTTTCATATTTCAATCCACCCTCAAAATCACAAGTTCCTATGTTTTTTATGTGGGGAGTGAGCATTTCAGTATACTGTCTTACCCTTTGTCTTGGTCACCACATCCAGGGTATTTTCAAAGTGCTTAGCCCCAGTTGTTGCCTACCTTCATATGCCGGGGGTGCCATACATTCCCTTTTCTAGATGATTGGCTGCTAGTGCCGGAGTCCAAGGATAAATGATTGAGTCGTTACACTCTTGTCCTGGAGACTGTAAAAAGTTAGGACTCTTTCTGAATTGGAATAAGTCATGATTAGTCCCATCCTGGAGGGTACAGTTTATAAGGCCATGCTGGATTTCCTAGTGAGAAAAGGTTTACTCTTTCCAGAGAGGGCACAGGCCATTTTAGCCTTGGTAAGACAGTTCAGATCTCATCGGTTCCAATCAGTTTGGAAAATTCTGCGCCTTTTGGGAAATATGGCCTCTATTATGGCAGTCCTGACTCTGGCTAAGTTATAGATGCGACTCCTGCAGCTCTGGTTTTTATCTTGTTATTGAGCTGTAGTTCGTGCCCTTTGGCATAGATTTTCTATTCCCAGACCTGTCATTTGTTCATTATTGTGGTGGTTTTCTCTGGATAACTTATCCCAGGTATTTCCTTCAGAGTTCCTGAACATGAGGTCATCCTCACAACAGACACTTCACTCTTGGGTTGGGGTGCCCATTGTGAAAAACTGTCAGCTTCGGGTACTTGGTTAGAACATGAGAAGCTGCTGCACATTAATATTCTAGAGTTGTGGGCAGTTCATTATGCCTTTAGCTGCTTTTCAGATATCCTTCAGAACCGATCTATCCTTGTCCAAACAGTCAATACAGTTACAATGTTTTGTTTAAACAAGCAAGGGGGTATAGGTTCCATAGGTGTATGACAGGAGGCCACCCTAGGATGGCACATAGCACTGAAGGTCAGTGCTTCCATTCAAGCCATCTACATCCCTGGAAGTTTAAACATAGCAGCTGACTGGTTTTGCAGGGTTGGCACACTCTCTAATGAAGGGTCATAAAGACCACTTACCTGGAACCAATTTTTACCCTCGGAGGGGTTTCAGACATTGATCTTTTTGCATAGAGAGAGAACAAGAAGGCTGGAAAGTGGGGGTTTCTGGTTTATGGCGGCGTGCTGAGCAGTCGCACCTCCCGGACCTCCCGGGGGTGAAGCTGCGCTCTGGCCGAAGGAGGGGGTGCGCAGGATCGTCACCCCCCCCAGAGACCCGGCTGAAGGGTCTCTGGCTATGGGACTCTCGAGGGGTTGCCTCTTCGCTGGCGCGATGCCGGGGAATTGAGGTGCCTCTCTGTCCCGAAGGTTCTTTGTGCTATGAGACCGAATGGAACCAAGCGACGCTGACCGGGGCAAGCCCAGGAGGTCGAGCGAAAGAAACAGAGCTTAAACGAGGTCTGAGGACCAATTATGAACGTGAGTTCAATCTAAGTGTTTAAATAAAAGGAAAAGAAAGCTCCCCAAACCCCCCACGGAACAGAAAGTGAGGTGAGCGGGGGAGGGACGCCTTCCAAACGCACGTACCTAAAAGCGAATTGAAGGGGGGAGCGGAAGAAAAAGCGAATAAAACTGTTAAGAAAGACTTACCAAGGCAAGTTCAAGCATAGAAGCAAATATTCAGAGACTTTTAAAATATCTGTTAAAGTAAACAATCCACCAAGATGGCGGGGAAGAGGACGGAGAAAGAGAAACTTTTAGAAGCGAAAGGGACTGAGAACCCAAGACCGGAAGCAACCAGCGAGCTGGCAAAGACATTGGCGAAATCCATGCGCCCTTTGCTGGACCAGATGAATAATCTCAAGCAGAAGCTGTCAACAATGAATCAATGTATCACCACCCAGCAAACACAGTTGAGTGAGACACTTAAAATGATGAATCAAACAGCTGAGGAGGTGAAAGAAGTTGACGCCACTGCACAAAAGGTGAAGAAGAAAGTACAAAAGCTGGGAAAGAAGCAAATCTCCATGGAAGATCAGCTGTTACAACTACAAATGGAAAAAGCTAATTTGAGTCTTCGCTTTCAGGGCCTTCCAGAGACTAAAGGAGAGAATCTGAAGGAGATGATGAGTGAATTATTGGCCCCAATGACAGAGATGAAGGTGGAATCTTTGCTGAGTGATATGGATGTGGCCTACAGGTCATATTCAGGATATATAAAGAAAAACAATCTGCCTGGGGAAATAGTGATAAGATTCTCAAAAGAGATGTGTGAGGGATGCAATCTTAAAAGCGGCATCTGGAGCTCCTTTGAAAGTTGGAGATAATGCTATCAGAATCCTAAAAGACATTCCATTTGAAATAAGACAAAGGAGAAAGAAGTACAAAGATTTAATTCTTTTTCTCCAGACAAATGCAATTGGATACAGATGGCTAACACCAGAATGGGTGATCTTCAAAATCAAGGATAAAAAAATCAAGGATTGACTCTGTTCAGAAAGCACGGAAATTTTTGAGAGTCCAGATGGGCGAGCCAGAGGAGGAAGAAAAAGAAGGGATGGACAGTAAGTCCAGCGGCGAGCTGGACTCAGGGTCTTCCGGAGAGGACTCTCTATCAGAGAAAGGGGCAGCCGCCCCTAAAAGTCCTTATAAACTGCGGAAGAGACTGGGCAAGGGGAAATGAAGGCTGAAGGACTCTGAATTCTGCCTTTGAAAAACGTGTTGTTTTTTTTTAGGGGTCTTTTGGGTTAACAGTGATAGCTAAGATATGAAAAAGATAATACTATAGTTGAATCAGTTCATAATGGGATTAGCATGATTGAGAGATAACGTGTGCCAAGCTAACTAGATTATCTCCTCTCTTGGGTTTTTAGATAGTAGTGGGTATCTTTTCTTTATCCCTTAATGTAGTCCCCTTCCCTATTTCTGTTGTAGTTTGTAGTCTTTATAAGAACACAATTAAAAAATCCCCTCCGGGGGGCCCAAAAAAAAAAAGAAGGCTGGAAATTTTGTATCTGAGCAGGAGTCGGCAATGGTTCCCTAGAGAATGTGTTTCAGATTCGTTGGCAACGAGCCCTTTTTTATGTGTTTTCTCTGTTCCCACTCCGTATGAGAGTTATAAAGAAATCCAAGAAGTAGAGGTGGAATGTGATTCTGGTAGCACTCTTTTGGCCTTGCCAAACATGGTTTCTGTTCCTTATGGATATCTCCCTGTGCCAGTTCCCCCCCCCCACCAAATCAACCAGATTTAATCAGCATCAATCAGGTGTTTCATCACGATCTGAACTGCCTCAGCCTGTTGATTTGGAGGCTTCAGACAGAGACCTGATATTTTAACAGGAGATTAACGATGTTCTCCTGCAATCACGCAAGCCTAACACTAGGAAATCCTATATGTATAAGTGGAGGCATTTTCCCTTTGTTGTAGTGGGAAGGCGATATCTCCAGGTAGTACCTCATTGCAGGCCATATTTGACTGTTTTTTTGCGCCTGAAGACGAAGGGCCTGGCATTTTTCTCTCTGAAAGTTCACCTAGCTGCTATCTCTTGCTTCCACAAGAGAATTGAGGGAAGATTGGTCTTCTCCCACCATTTATCCAAGAGGTTTCTTAAAGGGCTAGGTAATCTTTGCCCACCTCAGGATCCATTAGTGCCCCAATGGTCTCTATTGGTTGTGTTAGCATAGTTAATACTCAAGCCCTTTGAACCTCTTGCTATGTGTTTTGGCACAGCTTTCTGTGAAGCTGTGTTTCTTAGTGGCTGTTACTTCAGCCAGGAGAGTGAATGAGTTAGCAGCTCTTCAGATAGACCCTCCATTTTTGAAGTGTTTTTCCGGAGAGGTTAATCCTTTGCCCTAGTCTTAGGTTTCCCCTTAATGGAGTTTCCAGGTTCTGTTTATCCCAGGATATCATTTTGTCCGTGTTCTTCCCTTCACCGAGCTCTGAAAATGAATGTTTGTTGCATTCCTTAGACATTAGAAGGGCATTATTATTTTACGTCAAAAGAACCCTAGAGTTCCGCAGGAATAGAGCCCTGTTTGTCTGCTTTAATGGCCCTTAGAGAAGTAAGAGAGAGTCATCTCAAACTCTGTCCTGATGGATTGTCAGGGCCGTTAGGGAGTGTTATGATTGGGCCAGGTTACCATACCCTTTAAACATTCACGCTCATTCCACTAGGGCAATGGCTTTTTCAACAGCTTTCCTGGATGGAGTGCCATTGATGGAGATTTGCAGAGGTGCCACCTGGTCATCGGCAGACACATTCATGCATCACACTTTGGATCTGCAGGCGAAACGATGGGCTTAAGTGGGCAAGGCAGTACTTCATTCACTGTTTAACTGAGGAGAGTATGCCCCATCTCCTGGTGAGTAGCTTGCTAGAATCCCCATGTGGGACTGCACAGAAGATAGATGATGAAAACAAAGTAACTATTGTTCATTGAGTACCTTCTGTGCAGGCATACGTACCCTCCCTCCTGCCCCAGTGGATGCTCTTGCTCAGCACTGCTGGAGGTACTAAGGGTGAGAGTGCTGCTACACAGAAGCATGCGGTCCCTGGGCAAGAGCAAGCTTTTGGCTTCAGTGCACAGGACCCCCTGGAGGCTTTTAAGTATAAAAACCTATCCAATGGCAAGCCTGCTCATGCGCAGTCCCCAAATGTGCCTGCAGAGAAGATACTCAACTAGAAGCTTCTACCACCATCTGTTTAAATCGAATGTTACTTGAATTCTATTGTAATTTTAATGTTTTTATTCCTATGAATTGTTTGGTTTAGTGGTTTGTTGTTCACTGCCCTGAGCCCTGTTTCAGGGAATGGGCAGTATAAAAATTGAGTATTATAAATAAATCAATATGAAAAATATTTCATGGGTTTTCACTACCTAAGCTTTCAATTCTATGTTCACTGATTTGGAAGTAAGTCAAATAGAACTTAGTGGAGTTTTCTTTTTAAAAAATTAATACAAATATACATAAAAGCATATAAAACAGGTAACAACTCCTTGGTATACCTTAGAGCTGCGGAGGATGAAGCAAGAGCTAAGATGGTTAGAGCAAGGGTGGCGACATACTCGCAACGAATGCAATGAAGGCCGCTAAGAAGTACTTCTACACAGCCTCCATTGCAGTCACTAGCTCTTGCCCAGCCCAATTATTTAGCACAATTAGATCATTAACTTTCCTGCCACAAGGGAAACAGAATGAGTAAGGAATTGGCTATTGGCTGTGAGGCATTTGCGAGCTATTTCACAAATAAAGTCTTGTCGCTCCGAAACGACCTGCTGGCCCCAGTTGAAACAGTAAGTAAACTTGGAGCCCCTTGGCTGTCTTCTATTCCAGTTTTGGACCAATTCAGCCAACTATCTCAGGAGGAGGTTGATAGGACCCTGGCAGCTGTGAAGCCCACCACTTGCCTCCTGGATCTATGTCCATCTTGGCTTGTTAAAGCCTGTGGAGATGAGGTCCAGCCTCCCCTGGGGGAAATTATCCACCTGTCACTAACATCAAGGATGTTCCCAGGGTGTCTGAAAGAGGCAGTGGTGAGACCGCTTCTGAAAAAGCCATCTCTGGACCCTAAGGTCCTTGCCAACTACTGCCCAGTATCGAATATTCCGTTCCTGGGTATGGTGGTTGAGAGAGTGGTTGCTGAGCAGCTCCAGGGATTCCTGTGTGACTGCTGCATCCTGAATCCATTCCAGTCCGTCTTCTGCCCTGGCCATGGGACAGAGACTGCACAGGTTGCCCTCACAGGACGACCTCCAGAGGCATCTGGATTGAGGTAAATCTAACAGCAGTGTTTGACACAGTTGAGTACGATCTTCTGACTCACCACCTCACCGATGCGGGGGTACAGGTGACTGCTTTGCAATGGTTGTCCTCCTTTCTTCAGGGTTGGGGACAGAGGGTGGCACTTGTGGAGAGGGTATCTCTGTGTTACCCTCTGATATGTGGTGTCCCACAAGGGACGATCCTCTCCCTGATGTTATTTAACATCTGTATGCACCCCTTCACCCAGTTAATCTGGGGGGATGGGATGGGTTACCACCAGTATGCTGATAACACTCAGCTGTATCTGCTGATGGACGGACGGCCTGACTCCACCCCAGAAAATCTGGCCAGGGTTCTGGAGGCCATGGCTGGTTGGTTGCAACAGAGCCAGCTGAGGCTGAATCCAATGAAGGCAGAGGTCCTGTACCAGAGTCATGGGGGGATAGGATCAGGAATCTGACTCCCAACCCTGGCTAGGGCACCATTAACGCCGACCCCAACAGTGAGGAGTTTAGGTGTAATCCTGAACACCTCCCTTACCATGGAGGCTTAGGTCACCAGTGTTGCCAGATCAGCCTTTTACCATCTTCAGCTTGCCAGGTCAGCTGGTTCCTTTATCTTTCCCCCATGACCTCGCGACAGTGATCCATGCAATGGTCACCTTCAGGTTAGATTACTCCAACTCGCTTTATGCAGGCCTACCCTTGAGTCTGACCTGGAAGCTTCAGCTGATACAAAATGCAGTGGCGTACCTGCTGACGGGAACTTTTATGCGGACACACATTCAGCCAGTGCTGAGCCCATTGCATTGGTTGCCAGTTGAGTACTGGATCAGATTCAGGGTTCTGGTATTAATCTTTAAGGCCCTATGCAGCATACCTATAGGACATCTCCCCCATATGTGCCCTGAAGAGCCTTGCACTCCTCTGAGCAGAACCGTTTAGCAGTTCCCGGCCTGAAGGATGTCCGCCTTGCCTCGACCAGGGCCTGCAAAACGGAGCTGTTCCACCAAGCCTTCCCTGCTCAGTGCAGTCAATCTGTTAATTTGCCTCATCTGCCTCAGGGCACTGCCTGGCACTAAAACCAGCTGCTTCTGTATTCTCTGACAGAAGTGTGCCCTCCTTGACATTGTTGCAGCAGGCACTGTAGTTAGAATGAATTTAGAGTCCAGTGGCACCTTTAAGACCAACAAAGGTTTATTCAAGGTATGAGCATGGTTAAGCTGTCATCAGATATTTTAACTGATCTATTTTAGATGAATTGGTTGTTGTTTTTATGAATTATTATTTATCGTTTCACTATATGTAGTGAGTCGCCTTGAGCCCGCTTGCAGGGTAAGGCGGGATACAAATTGAATTAAATAAATAAATAAATATGTACAAGATGTCACTCTAGATCTTCTCAAGTATTTATATATATGGTTTAAAAGCTGGGGATAATCCATACCAAGTTTGCTCCCTTAGAAGTTATGCATGTGCACAAGTCATCTGATGAAATACATAGTAATTCAAATAGTGTAACTTGCACTAGATTGGGTCCTAAACACTGTAAATAACACATCCGTTCAGTGAGTCTTCAAGGAGTGAAGCAAGGACTGTCCTACCTCTGCTCTCGTTTATGAGGCATTGAATATCTCAAAAGAGTGAACTCCAATAACAGGTTTTTGGAATTCTCTCCTAGAAATGTGATTAAAAGCTTGTTTTAAAGTATATCTAAATGATATATGCACAGAACCATGAATGCACAATTTTTTTGCTAGGTTGATACCATTCATTTGCTGTGTGAAATTGGTAAAATTAGATTCCTTGTTCTGATATGTAGACAAAATTTATGGCAAGAGTGAACAGGAAGATTATTTAAATGTCAGCTGGCAAACATCCTTATGACTCCTGTAGTATCACAGTAAATTAGGTTTGCCTCTTGTCTTTACATTAAAAATGTCAACAGCTTCATTTCTTTTATGCTGTGCCCTGTACAGAAATGCTGGTTTTCTGTATCTGATTACAAATCTCCTGGGACTGTCAGCCTCCAAATTGAATGTACTTGTGTTGGTATTTGATTCATGTTGCTGAGTTCATTGTTCCTTTGTCAGTTAATGCAATCTGATAGTGCTTGAATCTATGTATATATGCAGCTTCCAAATAACAAAACTTGGCAGCAATAACTTTTTAGTAGCAGTCTGCTATGGCTAGTGCCCTTATAGATCCCTTATACATTTTCTTACACACCAGACAAATATTTGTGTTCCTTTAGTACAGTGGTTCTCAAACTGTGGGTTGGGACAAAGGCTGCCAACCTCCAGGTGGTGCCTGGAAATCTCCAGGAATTATAATTGATGAGTTCCCTGGAGAAAATGGCTACTTTTGAGGGTGGAGTCTATGGCATTATTCCTGTTGAGGTCCCTCCCCAAGCCCTGGCCTCCTTAGGCTCCGCTTCCCCAAATCTCCAGGAATTTCCCAACCTGGAGTTAGTAACTCCAGTTGGGACCCAAAAGTGGATTTTGATGTCTTCATAAGTGGGACATAGGGCTAGGAAGAAGGCAGTGGAACTGGGTGAGCTGGGAGAGGAGGTTTCCGGGATGCCTGATGGTAAATTTGAGTTTGCGTCTGCATACTGAAATAGCTATAAAACACAGCCTGTTACCCAATAATGCTGTATACTTGTATCATTTTTCCTTATTTTACATCCTTGATACCCCACCTTTTTTCCAGTGAGAACCCAAAGAGGTGTACATCATTCTCCTCTCTTCCATTTTTGTCTTCAGAACAATGCTGTGAGGCAGGTTAGGTTGAAAGAATGTGACTGGCCCAAGGTCACCTAGCAAGCTTCCGTGGCAGAGTGAGGATTAGGGATGTGCATTCGGTTCGTCTGAACCGAATGCACCCCGAAAATGGCCCATTCGGCTGCAGGGCACCTGGATAAGATTGAGCAGGGAAGCCAGGCATGTCTCCCCGCCTCCTCTTCCTTCTTCAGCCAGCCAGACGGGGCTGGAGAAGGAAGAGGAGGTGGGGAGACATGCCCTCCTTTTCCCCTGAGCCCCTCCGCAAAAGCGGAGAGACCGGGGGGAGGGGTTAAATGTCTGGCTTCCCACCCTGATCTTCTCCAGGTGGCCCGGCTGCAAGGCACCTGGAGAAGATCCAGCAGGGAAGCGAGGGCTTCTAATGTCCTGGCCCCACTGGTGGACCTCCTGATGGCACCTGGTATTTCTGGCCACTGTATGACACAGAGTGTTGGACTGGATGGGCCTTTGGCCTGATCCAACACTGGTGTATCTTATGTTCTTATGAGGCATGTCTCCCCGCCTCCTCTTCCTTCTCCAGCCAGCCAGGTGGGCTGGAGAAGGAAGAGGAGGTGTGGAGACATGCCCTCCTTTCCCCATGATCTCTCTCTCTCTTCAGCTAATGAGTTAGGCTATAACCAGCTTAAGTAAAGGTTAACAGTCAATAAACATAAAATGTGCCGAACAAAGCTTGAATCCAGTGGCACCTTTAAGACCAACAGAGTTTAATTCTGGGTATAAGCTTTCATGTGAATAAACTTTGTTGGTCTTAAGGGTGTCACTGAACTCAAACTTTCTTCTGTTGCACTGGAACAGATATTCTTAAGTACCACTGCTAATGAAACATTGAGCTGCTATCCTGCCTTAAGCATGTGTGGACAGGAGGTGTTGGGTCAACCCTATTAATTTGTTCAAGTAACTTTGTGAAGTCTTTTGTACAGTGTAACCCTATTGCCTATGTAGAAGAGCCCTCCTGAATAATTCAGGTTTGCATAGATTCAGGTGGGTAGCTGTGTTGATCTGAAGCAATAGAACAAAGTTCGTGTCCAGTGGCACCTTTAAGACCAACAAAGTTTAATTCTGGGTATAAGCTTTTGTGTTCATGCATCTTTTTCAGATACATTGAATCAGTCATCAGCCATTGCATGTAGGTAGCAAGTGAGGAGGATGTTGCCCATATCTGTAGACTTCTGCAAATGCGGGAACTGTAGCCTCTGTTCATAACTGGGTCACTGGTCACTTCTTCAGCTATGAAGTATCTGTAGAAGAGAGCAGTGGCTCACAAAAGCTGATCCCCTGCCACAAATTTTCTTTGTGCTTTTGTGCTTTTGGAGCAGTTTTTCTCCTGGTAGGCTCGCCAGCTCTGAGTTGGGAAATACCTGGAGATTTTTGGGGTGGAGCCTGAGTGGTGGGTGTTGCCTTCTGACACACTTCTGGTGATGTCAGGGGGTGTGGCATATGCAAATAAGTTATGCTAATGAGTTAAGCTAATGAGCTCCTGCACCTCTTTTTCTACGAAATGACCTCTGCCTGCCATTATAATATCACAGGAGTAAAACTGCTGACACACAAGTTCAGTGCTTATATAATACTGATGTGCTCTTAGCCATGGTACTGATGTGCTCTTAGCCATGGTTAAGAAAGTGGGCTGCAGGTTCATACCCCCCCTTATCAGTACTAACCATGGTTAGCATCAGTGCATATATAATGTTGTGCCATGGCACAACACTAATCCGGAATTTTATCCAGAGTTTTAACCAAGACTCAAGCTGATTTGCAGTGCAATTCTAAGCAGAGTTACATCTTTCTAAATTCATCAGTCAGTAGGCTAAGGGTCTAATTCTGGGTTGTATTGCAAGATACCTAATCCTGTTAGTTGAGATGCAGAGAAAACATTACACAGTGGTTTATGTTGGCAAAGGAAGACAAAAAGGAGTTCATATCTGAAAGGACAGAATATGAGAATATTATGGTTAAGAGATCAGCAGTGTTGCATCTGTGTAGGACAAAAATTATAGAATAACGTCACAACCTAAATCAAACTTCAGATGAAAGTTAAGTTCTTTGTATTGTGTCACTTGAAGAACATCTGTTAGTGAAATAATGTATGACTTGGGGGGGTATCTGTATGCATGAACTCTGCCTTGTATCATTGTTGACTGATTATCCTGCAAAACCAAAGTATGAAAGGACATCAGCCACCTTAAGGACAATCAAAGGAAGATCTGCGAGCCGACTGTGAGTTGGGAGTGTAAAATAATGACTGCCACCATTAAAGCAGTAATAATGACTACTAGCACTTATTATGTCAGATGGTTTGTAGAATTGTTTTAATTGTAATTTATGTTTTAATGTAACTTATCTGTTTTCTTATGTAAGCCGCCCTAAGCCAGCTCAGTCTGGGAGGGCGGGATAGAAATTCGATAAATAAATGTGTTGACTTTTTTCGGTCTGTTTATACCTGATTTTGGGACAATTTTGGTGGCAGTGGTAGGTCTCTGGCTACAAATGGGTAAGGAGAAGTCATCCCTTTTAACCTTGTTAGATTTATCAGCTGTATTTGATGCAGCTGATCACGCTATCTTGCTGAGTCTTTTAGAACATAGTTTTGGAATATGTAGTACTGTGCTTGTTGTTAATCATTAAATTAAAGTGATGGGTGAAAGGACCTGGTGGAGGGCAGAAAAGAAGGGTGGGGCACTCTCTTAGGGTTGCCAAGTCTGGCAAACTCACCGGCGGGGGAGGCTTCTCCGGCTCCGGGAGCCGGCTCCGGATGTGTGCGCGTGCGAAGCGCACACGTGCTGCCAGCACGTCGACGGAAGTGACGTGCAACGTCATTCACGATCTGGGCCACGCCCCCAACATGAGCAACATGGCTGCATCATGGGGGGCGGAGTTCCCCCCGGGGCCCGATTCTGCCGCGGCAGAAATCGGGCCTTCAAAGCGGGGGTTTCCCCGCCCCCCACCCACACTTGGCAGCCCTAGACTCACTGCTCAGCACCTCAAAATCTGGAACTGGCCCTGAACAGATGGCAGAGTTTCCTTAGGAGAAGTTGATTTTGGAAGTCTGGAAGGCCCCCATGCATTTAAATGTTATTTTTAGAGTTTTTGATTTAGGTGTTAACCCAATCATACCCAGCTTTGAGTTTCTTGTCTTAAACCTCCAGATACTCTTGCTTTATCCTGTCTTGATACTGCTGTTTTGAGGCATAGTCAAGTGGGTAAGGAAGGTCAAGCTGAAACTGAATCAAAACAAAAATGAAGTGTTTCTGCTTGGGAAATTATTTGGACCCATTAAGTCTGAATGGGGTTGAACTATCTCTGTCAGTTCAAGTGAAAAGTTTGGGGATACTTCTGCTCAGAGATGTGAAAGCCTGGGAAAATTCCGGAAAAGGATTGGGTGTGTGTGTCTTTTTGAAGCCTTTTACATTTTTTGTCATAGAAAATTTGGGGGATCACGGGGGCGGGGGACTGCTAAGAAATACTTTCTATTTTGAAGTGAATGAAATGTTTAAGAAAAGGTATGCTTTAAAAATGTAATGTTTGACATTTTTTTTGCCAGAAAAACTTATTTCCCCAATGATTTCACAATTTCTGGAAATTTTACATCTCTACTGGTGGCTCATTCATGCTTTTTGAAAACTAAATGGGAGTTCTTTTTACCATTTACATTTATTTTGGGAATATATTCTCTCTTGGACTTCCCTGATCTAGTGACAGTGATCCATGCTTCTGTAACCTCCAGATTGGACTACTGCAAATATGGGTTTGCTGGAAGGTTAGTTAATTCAGAATACAGAAGTGCCTGTATATAGCACTAGTTATACAGGCTTCCCTGTATGTTTCTAGATACAATTCATACTGTTAGTCTTATTTTTAGAGCTGTTCACAACCTGGGATGCATATTGTTCTGCTTAAATAGAACTACTGAACATTCTGGGGTCTGCCCACCATCTTCTTTTAAATATGACTTCTCTCTCCTTTTCAACATCTGTGCCCATCTTTGTCTTGTAAAAGAAGTATAAAGAGCATCTTGTCTGAGTAGCTAATGCAAAAGTGGGCAAAGCTTGTGAAAATGTTAAGCAGTTTTCTTTTTCCACACTTCATCCACACTGCGTTTTTATTGGATGTTTTACACTCTTTGTTTCAATGTTTTCTAACTGTGAAATCCAGTTTATTGGATGTATTATACTGTTTTCATTTCATTGTTCTTTAAATGTGTAATCCAGTTTTATTGTACTGTTTATTGTATGTACTACTGAATGTCATAAATTTTTAAAACAGGGAATTAATTTTTTCCCCCAGCATGAAAACTATCTGTGCGTAGTGTGTGTGTGTAAAGTGCTATCAAGTCACGGCATTTATGGCAATCCTGTAGGGTTTTCAGGGCAAGTGATTAAGAGAGGTGGTTTGTCATTGCCTGCTTTGGAATTTCTTGGTGGTCTCCCATCCAAATACTTAACAGGGTTCCTTGCTTAAGGTTCTGAGAGCTGATAGCCCTGACCTGGATGGTCCAGATGTCATCTGTGAGATGGGAATGATGTATTTACCATAAATAGAGCATTGCCTTTCCACAGGGTTGCCAAGTGCTTACCTGTTCCGGAGCGGGGGAGTCCAGCCTTGTTCCGGGAGTCTTCGCGCGCGAAGCGCGTGCGCACCACAAGCACGTCACACGGAAGTGATGCAAGCACGGCGGGGACGTTGGGGGCGGGGCCACAATCATTCGAGGGAAAACCATAGAGTTTTCCCTCGGATGATTGTGGCCCCACCCCCAACATCCCCGACGTGCTTGTGTCACTTCCGTGTGATGTGCTTTGGGGGTGGGGTTCCCCCCGGGGGCCCAATCCGGCAGTGGCGGGGAACGGGCCTCCCCCCGGGGGGACTTGACATCCCTACCTCTCCATTTGGAGGGTTTGTTCTGGGGGGGAACCACATTCATACATCAAGCATTGTGATCAGCTAATATCCTCATTTGGGGCATTTTTTAAAAAACTGTGAAAAGATCGTTATGTACACATCCATACCAATTTTTCACTCTATCATTAAAACAGAGGTTGACTTTTTTTAGGTTATCCCCCCGTTCTTTATCACCTTTCATAAAATCTAGGTGCATCTATTAATTGTGCATTTCATAAAAAGGATTAATTCTCAAAAATATAACCAGTTTTTAAAAAAACGTTGCGTGCTTCCAGCAAATAAACTACTAGAAAGTCCTTTCCTGCTTATATATCTGTTTTTCAGTACAACCCAGATAAAGAAACATATAAGCTACAATCCAGCATACTCAGAGGAGGGAACTGAGGAAGATCCTGCTGGCTTGCGCCAGCAGGCTAGCACAGCTGAGGTCTATCTAAGCTGATTCCCCCCCCACTTCCTTCGGGAGGTATTTAACCTGTCTGGGGCTAGAGGTGCGAGCTGAAGGTTTCTTGGCCCAGAGCCTGTGAAAATCAGCCTGACAGACCTGGACCAGCCAAATTTGTTTATGTTTATGGAGAGTTTGGGGGGGAGGGGGTTTGGAAGCTTTTTTTTTTTTGGTAAGTATTCTAAAAATGTCCAAATAGCTGAATAGATGAGTAAATCCATTGAAATTTCTTGGTTAAGGCATGCTTGACTTTGTTAGGCTATGAGAATAGTGGTAATATTTTATTCAGTGAAAGTTCTTAGGGCTTTATATGAACGACAGTAAATCTTATAGGACATAGTAATGAAATGCATACAACTTAGGGATGCCAGACTCCCCCAGTGGGGTGGGGGTCCCCTCCTCCCAGGTCCCACCTCTCTGCCACCAATCAGCTGGCCAGCGGGAGCAACTTACTGCGAAAAAGGGAGGAACACCCAACATTTTAGTGATGTGCCTACGTGACTTCAAAGTGACCCAGAAGTGACGTTGGCATGTCAGGGTGATGCTCTGGTTTGGGGGCAAAAACTCTACAAGTATGTCAGGGAGTTTCATCTAACATTTCAGCGAAGGTGTTTATTTTCCTAATATTTGGTATGAAAGAACAAAACACCATTACTGGCCCATGCAATGCAAATCACCTTTAAGTTTAACCCAGAGATCTTTTCATGGCAATGATTTCCAAATTTTCCAACCCTGAAGTCATTTTGCTAAACATTAACCACTACATTAAAGTACATTAACAGTTGTACTAGGTTTGCCAACCAGAGGGGAATGGGGAGTGGGCTTACCGGGCGGCCTTGGCCTTTCTTATTTGTGGGACTGCCTCTCCAAATATTATTACAAAATGGTATTTAATATAAAGAATATGTTAGGTGACATACTACTTTAGTATTATGAATTAATACTATCATATAAGCATCAAGTATAGTACATGTGCGGTGTGGTTTTAACTAGACCCAAATTAGAATAGTAGTTAAAACTAATCTTTAGATCAAATTAACCAGCTAAAACTGAACAAATTAAAATGAAACCCTGAAAAGACAGAGGTGACGCTGCTTGGGGAAGAGAAGGTCTTAAAGGGCATTGTTCTCCCCACGTTTGATGGAGTTCAGCTGACCCGTGCTGACTCAGTTAAAAGACTTGGAAAGTCATACTGGATCCAGTTTTATTATTGGAGAAGTAACTTAATGCAGGTGCAAAAAAGGCTTTCTACCAATTCAGCCTAGCTCGTAAGATGGCCCCTTACCTTGATACAGCTGACCTAGCCACCTGGATCCATGGCACATTAACATTGAGACTAGACTACTGTAATGCATTGTATATTGGTTTCCCCTCAAAATCAGCTTGAAAACTCCAACTGATCCAGAATTTGGCTCGGCTATTAACAGGAGCTAGATGGAGCATATATATTTCTCCAATTCTGCGTTCTGTATACACTTCATTGGCTGCCCATCTATTACTGGGCTCAGTTTAAGGCATTGGCTATTACATACAAAGCCTTTCATGGCCTTGGCCTTTCTTATTTGTGGGACTGCCTCTCTCCCTGAGCTCTGCCACAACTTTGCTCAGGTCTGCAGGGGTTTCTGCAGGTGCAAATGTGCAAAATCAACAACTAGTCATACATGTGCTTTCTCCATTGTGGCTTCTACCTTGTGGAATAGCCTCCCAAGGAGGTTAGGAAAGCTCCCACTCTCCCGGTCTTCTGCAAATTATGCAAAACTGAACTATTCAAGAGGGTTTTTCTGCTCAGGTAATAGGATTGTACTGCACAAAATGGCTTTACAAACTTGCTTGGATAAATGATTGTGGTTTATACTTGTGTTTAGCTTATTGTAAGTAGGATCCACTTTATATAATTTCTGTACCACTTAATGTGTCATGTGAGTACTTATACCAGGGTGTATGAATCAGGAGCTTCTCTCTTGGTTCTCCTGCCAAGTTTGCAGGAGCTCCAGACCTCGAGTTGGCCAGGAGCAGCTTATTTACTTTGGCAGGACTCAAAGGACTCTGCTCTTTAAAGGCTCACCTCTTCAGTCTCTGGTTCGGCTCTGGGAGAGGGGAGGGAGTCACCCATTAACAATGCTGCTCCACACGTCAGCTTTTGGGAAGCCCAACAAAGTTTATTGAAGTTGATTACAAAAAATAACAAATCACTGCATGGTGACAGTGAAAAAACAAACGTGCCATCACCGACAAAGTTTCAGGCTCTCAGACCCACATGATCTGGACAGAGGAGGAGAGTTCTAAATAAAGGCAATATTAAACAACCTGCCGGCCAATCAAGGCCAAATAGCTAATTATTACTTGCAGGTGTAGAGCTCTTAAAGAAACAAACCCAAGGTCTTCAACTGAAACAGTTCATAGGGCTCAAGCTGAAACAACTTAGAATCTCTATTTCAAATTAATCATCTGAAAATAAAAGCACATACTGCTTCCATACACAGGGGTGTCGAACTCATTTGTTATAAGGGCTGGATCTGACATAAATGGGATTTTGTGGGGCCAGGCCATGTGTTGACAGGTAGCAGAGATGTAAACTGTATAAAAGATACAAACACAATTAAAGATATTAATTTTTAACTTAAAATACAAATATGCTTAAATCTTGCAATATTTTGTTTATTTAACAGTCTTTGATAACTGACACCTTCCAAAACTCCCTCCCAAAAAAAGATGCCTGCCTAAAATGGAAAGGTTGGGGAATGATGGGGTTTGGCAAATGCAATTTTTAAAATAAAACTTAGAGAAAAAGCACAAGGATCACGGCAGAAACTAAAAATATGAAATGACAGTCCCTGTAGCAGAAGCATTCTGTCATTCCAGTCCCAGAACACAGATTCTATTGCTAGGGACCATCATTCCACTCTGGGGGCTGTCTATCTAGGTGCAGAGACCATAACGAAAAAACCATTCCGTATTTTCTTTGTAACTTTATCAGCCCAGAAGAGCTTCCTGCCAAAGCAGGCAAAGAGAAGAAGGAGGGAGCTTGGATCTTCGGCAGCCTCAAGCTTCAAAGGGTGAGGACATGAGGGGGAGGGGGAAGAAAAGAGCCGCAGGCCTAATCAAAGCCATGGGGAGGCCACTTCCAGCCTGTGGACCTTAAGTTTGACACCCCTGACATACTATGCTTCAGTTCTTTCTGGTAGTCCCAGACTTCCATAATCCTAATGTATTACTTATTGAATATCGCATTTTTTGAGACTGTACTGGCTTACTATGTGTAATCCTCCTTAACTCCCTGTGAGGAAAGAGGACTATAAATTACATAAATAAATAATAAAGAAAGAAATGGCCTTTAGCTAGGGTTGCCAGACACACACCCCCCAGTTTGGCGGGGGTTACCTGCTTTTTGGGTGGTTCTACCCACCACCTGGCCAGTTGGCCGGCAGGGGAAGCCCAAGCCCCAACACCTGCAGCCACCCCTCTCCCTTCTCTCTTTTGAGAGAGGAGGGAGAGGTATTGTGGCTCAGAGATTGGGACCCCTTTAAATGCACACAGCCAGCGGGACAGGACCGCAATGCTGCTCAGAGATCGGATTTACAAGGCCCTCAGCTGCAGCTTGTCCTGCAGGAGTCCCTTTAAGTGCTTGCAGCCAGCAGGACTGTCCCCGTGGGGGCAGGGCTTGGGGCTCGGATGTCCCCAACGTGAAGTCATCACCTCGGGGACACCCCGCCCCCTCCAGGTTTTTTGCCCCCCAAATTCCTCTGCTGGGGACGAAGATGGACCTGGCAACCCTACTTTTAGCTTATCATAGTACTTACTAAAAACATTAAATGCACTTTTGATTATGTTGGTAGAGAGTTTCATAGTTGCAGCCGTATGCTTTAACATAGACATTCTTTAAGATCATCAGAATGTTTTAAAGGAGAAAGTAGTTCCAAACAAGGCAGTAATCAGTAAATGATAGGGTTGCCAGGTCTCACCTTACCTATGGTGGGGGGGTCCTAGCTCCTCGTTTGGACTGTCACAGCATGATGACATCACTGGTACTGACATCATCACGTTAGGGCCATCCCCCCCAAATGCTAGAGTATCACTGTGCAACGGCCCCAGCATGATGTTATCATTATCATGCAAAACCCATTTATTAAGGTTGCCGTCCCCTAGTTGGGCCAGGGGAATCTCCCATTTTGGGAGGCCCCAATCTGCTGTCGGCCACCTGGCCAGCAGGAAAAGCCCCACCCCCGAACAGCAGCATCCCAATGGTTAGGATTGCAGAAAGCTGAAACAAAGCATAAGTACCATCAACATAATGTGTTAACAATGTAGAAATTTCATAGTGTGATAATACAGCAGGAAATATTACATATGATAGAAGAAGAGGAGGAGGAGATTGGATTTATACCCCGCCCTTCACTCGGAGTCTTAGAATGGCTTACAATCTCCTTTCCCTTCCCCTCCCCACAACAGACACCCTGTGAGGTAGGTGGGGCTGAGAGAGCTCTTTCCAGAACTGTCCTTGAGAGAACAGCTCTGTCAGAACTATGGCTTGTCCAAGGTCATCCAGCAGCTGCAACTGGAGGAACGGTGAATCAAACCCGGTTCTCCCAGATTAGAGTCCGCAGACTTAACCACTACACCAAACTGGCTCTATACACAGTAGGGTATAGTGTAAGTAGTGTAATAGTAGTGTAATCCACAGTCACTTTGTTAAAGCATCTTCCCAATCATTCCATTATAATATTAACCCTATTACTTTTGTAAAAATGCTTAATTAAAAAGAATTGCAAGGATCCAAAGAACTTTTTAGGTGACTCCAAAGGTTTACAGGTGGCCGGTGGGATTTCAGTATTTTTCCTTTTAACCTCAGCCCATCTTGTCCTTTCAAACTATTTTAAATTTTTTCTCATTTTCTTTTTTCTTTTCTTTTTTTGTTTGAAGCACTAAGGATTAAATGTCGCACTATCATCATATTGTCAATCAAAGGGGTCTAAGTTTTTCTCCTCAGTACAGTCCTGTCTCAGAATTGTTATTTGTCTGACTGTTTGGATACCAAGTATAGCCAGCTCTGTTCTGGTGAATCTGATGTTGAAATACCAGATTATCATAGGGCTGCCATTCCCCAGGTCCAGACGGGGAATTCCCTGGTTTTGGGGGCTTTTATCTGATTGGCGGGGGAAACCCCATCCACATGTGCTGACATCACATGGAAGTGATGTCAGCGCATCTGTGAGGGCTGCTCCTGCCCTGCCCCAGCATGATCCCGCGATGTCTGGGAACCTTGCAGCTCCTCATGTCTGCTTCTCCAGCCAACTTGCACATACCTGGTTTCAGTCTGCTTCCCCCCCCCCGTGGCTGCTGCTGCAGGTGGCTCGATACCAGCTGGTGCCTCCTTCTGCTGTGTCTGCTTGTTTTTGGGAGACACCTGGTGCCTTGCTCCTGCCCTCCCTCACATGTTGGGGGAAGGGACATGGACAGCCTCAGCAGGAGCAGTGCATCACCCTTGCACTCTCCTTTGCCTTGGGGTAGGGGGTGGGAAAAAGACACGGGTGAATTGCTCCAAGACACCGCTCTGAGGAGGAGGAAGGTGAAGAAGAAGAGGGACATGCACTTGCCTCCAGGGAAGTGCTGCTGTTGGGGCAGTCTGCTTCTGGATGAGGAAGGTGGGAGGACACGGGGGTGGTTGCTCTCTCTCCATCAAAGCCCATGTCAGCTCTGTCTCCCAGCCTCAGCCAGCCCCCAGGACTTCCCTCACTGGCTGGCTTGGCAGGAAGGAAGGAGGTATGTTTACTGCCACTGCCAGTTGAGAGGGGCTGGTTGCTCTGAAGGGGCTGGCGGGCAATGAGTCCCCCATCTCCCTCAGTGTGACGTCAGCATGTCATCTTGCTGGTGGGTGATGTCGGTGTGTTGGGGACATCCTCGCCCACTCTAGGAATGCCCCCCAAATTCCTCTGCTGGGGACGAAGATGGACCTGGCAACCCTACTTTTAGCTTATCATAGTACTTACTAAAAACATTAAATGCACTTTTGATTATGTTGGTAGAGAGTTTCATAGTTGCAGCCGTATGCTTTAACATAGACATTCTTTAAGATCATCAGAATGTTTTAAAGGAGAAAGTAGTTCCAAACAAGGCAGTAATCAGTAAATGATAGGGTTGCCAGGTCTCACCTTACCTATGGTGGGGGGCTCCTAGCTCCTCGTTTGGACTGTCACAGCATGATGACATCACTGGTACTGACATCATCACGTTAGGGCCATCCCCCCCAAATGCTAGAGTATCACTGTGCAACGGCCCCAGCATGATGTTATCATTATCATGCAAAACCCATTTATTAAGGTTGCCGTCCCCTAGTTGGGCCAGGGGAATCTCCCATTTTGGGAGGCCCCAATCTGCTGTCGGCCACCTGGCCAGCAGGAAAAGCCCCACCCCCGAACAGCAGCATCCCAATGGTTAGGATTGCAGAAAGCTGAAACAAAGCATAAGTACCATCAACATAATGTGTTAACAATGTAGAAATTTCATAGTGTGATAATACAGCAGGAAATATTACATATGATAGAAGAAGAGGAGGAGGAGATTGGATTTATACCCCGCCCTTCACTCGGAGTCTTAGAATGGCTTACAATCTCCTTTCCCTTCCCCTCCCCACAACAGACACCCTGTGAGGTAGGTGGGGCTGAGAGAGCTCTTTCCAGAACTGTCCTTGAGAGAACAGCTCTGTCAGAACTATGGCTTGTCCAAGGTCATCCAGCAGCTGCAACTGGAGGAACGGTGAATCAAACCCGGTTCTCCCAGATTAGAGTCCGCAGACTTAACCACTACACCAAACTGGCTCTATACACAGTAGGGTATAGTGTAAGTAGTGTAATAGTAGTGTAATCCACAGTCACTTTGTTAAAGCATCTTCCCAATCATTCCATTATAATATTAACCCTATTACTTTTGTAAAAATGCTTAATTAAAAAGAATTGCAAGGATCCAAAGAACTTTTTAGGTGACTCCAAAGGTTTACAGGTGGCCGGTGGGATTTCAGTATTTTTCCTTTTAACCTCAGCCCATCTTGTCCTTTCAAACTATTTTAAATTTTTTCTCATTTTCTTTTTTCTTTTCTTTTTTTGTCCCCCCGAAGGGGATTTTTTAATTACATTTTTCTAAAGACTACAAATCTACAATGAAAATGAGGGAAGGGAACTACAATTAGGGATAAAGAAAAGAAAACCCACTACTATCTAAAATCCCAAAAGAGGAGATCCTCAAAATCTCTTAAGTACAAAGTCCGTTCTATACTCGCCAACAAGTTTTTGAACTTAGTCAGGTCTGCTATTACAACTTTTGAAACTTAAATTAGCTGTTAAAAAGAAAAACCCCAGAGCATCTCGTTACAATCAACCCTTTTCAAACCTTCAGTCTTCATTTCTTCTTATCCGGTCTTCTTCGCAATTTATAAGGACTTTTAGGAGCCGCTGCTCCTTTCTCTGACAGAGAGTCCTCTCCAGAAGACCCCGAGTCCAGCTCGCCAATGGTCTTACTGTCCTCTTTATCGCCTTTCTCTTGCTCACCCAACTGGATTTTCAAAAAGTCCCGTGCTTTGGAAACAGAGTCAATCTTTTCCTTTTAATCTTGAAATTTGAAGGTTATGCCCTCTGGATACAGCCAATGATAGCTGATTGCATTTGTTTGAAGAAAAAGGATTAAATCTTTGTATTTCCTTCTCCTTTGTCTTATTTCAAATGGGATGTCTTTAAGAATCCTGATGGTACTGTCCCCGATTTTCAAGGTTGTCCCCGTCGTCACTCTCAGGATAGTATCCCTCCCATGTCTCTTCGAGAATCTCATTACTATTTCCCCAGGCAGATTATTTTTTTTTTTTTTTTAATATATTTTTATTTTGCATATCACATGATAACAACACAAATCATATATTTTTTAAAGATACTATACAGTCCATTACATCCTCTTTTACACCGTATCCCTGGCAATGGCTGTTTACATTATAATGGTTATTAAAACAAAAAGATTTT
>NW_015173143.1:160242-182872 GCF_001447785.1 Gekko japonicus | reverse complement strand
TCAACTTTTTTGCCTCCCCCCCCCCCCCCCCGTTTTTTCACTTAAAAGTTCATGCGCATGGGAGGGGCTCCTCTCCCCGCTCATTTCACTTCTCGGTCCGTGGGGTGGGGAGCTTTCTTTTTAAATTGTCAAAGATGCTTTATTCTGACTCACGTTCATATTGGTCTTCCGACCTCGCTTAGTCTCTAATTCGACCACTCGATCCCCACGCTTGTCCCGGTCAGCGTCACTAGGTTCCATACGGACACTTGCAGGAGGGACCATCGGGGCGAAGAGGCGCCTCAATTCCCCAGCATCGTGCTGGTGAAGAGGCGACCTCTCAAAAGCCCCATGGCTAGAAGCCCTTCGCCGGGCCTCTTGGGGGGCAACGAGCCTGAGTACCCCCTCCTTCCCGCTCGTGCGCAGCTCGCATCCCCGGGAGGTCCGGGAGATGCGACTGCTCAGCGTGCCGCCATCCACCGGACGTTCAATTTATTCTCATTTTCAAACCAAAATGGAAGGGATACTATTTTGTAAAACAGTTCATAGAATCCTTAGGTACATTACCTCACATGAGAGCATTCTACAGATCTCAGGCAGTGACTGATAAAGCATGCTCTAAGTGGATGTCTACCTTGCATCACCAAATATGGCATCCTTTACAAGGCCTCAGCAGCAGATCTTCAAGCATAAAAGAGCATTTATGCAGAAGAAAATGGTTCCTATATTAGGCCCAGTCCTACTTTTTGCAACCTCAAGTAACCAAGGCTTTTGTTAGTATACCCCATGGGTGGCCAAACTGTGGCTCGGGAGCCACATGCGGCTCTTTCACACATATTATGTGGCTCCTGGCAGGGCAACTGGGGAAGCGAAGGTGGGGCATGCCTCCCCAATCAGTCTTTCCTTCCCTAGCCAGTGTTCTCCTCCCTGGGTAGGCTTGAGGTGGGGGGAAGCAGAGAAAGAAAGCAACTTTAACTTTAAATGCATTCTCAACATCCCCCCCCCCCGCAGCCCAGCTTGGAGGAGGCATTTGTCTCTTTAAATCCCTTCTCCAAGCCAAGCCAGCCGGCTTGGGGTTGGCGGGGGCTTGGAGGATGCATTTAAATTTAAAGTTGTTTTCTTTCTATCTCTCCCTCCCCCATCTATTTGCTTTCTTTCCAGTTTCTTTCTTTTGACCTTTCTTTCTGTCTTTCTTCCCTCCCTCCCTATCTAAAGTTAAATGTGTTCTCCAAGCCCTGCCACACCAGCAGACTGTCTTGGCTCAGAGAAGGCATTAGTCTCTTTAATTTAAAATGCAAATGTATATATTTTTCAATAAAAACATGTGTGTTCATGTCTTGTGACTCTCGAATATTTGACATTTATTCAATGTGGCTCTTACATTAAGCAAGTTCAAGGTTAGCTGTTCATATATGCTTCCTCAGATTCATGTAAAAAACAAGCCATTATTTATCTTTTCATCTGAATCATACCTATGATGTTAAGAACTATGCATATTTCATTGGAGCTTTGTTTCCTAATAATAAAGATTGTTTCCTTTTCCATTAATTTCGTCGGAGTAGCAACGGATGGTTTTGAAAAGCTAACTGTAAAACATAATGTCAGTTTGGAGAGATCCTTGAAAAAGGCAAACCAGAACCCAGTTCTCCAGTATGTTGCATATCTGAATGTTTTCTGGTTGCCTCAGGAACTGAATGATAATTCTTCCCCGTGGCAGGGAAGAAAATTACTTTTTAAAAAGTGTGAATGTGTTATGTATAACATTTCTAGTGTTCCAGCTACTTGTAGTAATAGAAAGCAAGAACTGAGTTTTCCAGAAACGTTCTTTCTACTGACTTGTGTCTTTTAGTGGGCAGTTTGCAGTTGTAAGAAAGTGTCGCGAGAAGAGCACTGGAACACAATATGCTGCAAAATTCATCAAGAAACGGAGAACAAAATCCAGCCGTCGGGGAGTGAGTAGAGAAGACATTGAACGAGAAGTAAATATATTAAAAGAAATCCAGCACCCCAATGTGATCACACTACATGATGTGTATGAAAGTAAAATGGACGTCATTCTTATCCTGGAACTGTAAGTAATTTTGAAATAATTTGAGGAGTGATGCTGCTGAAAATCACACGGGTTGTCAACCTTTAGAAAGGCAACTTTCTTTTAGTGTTGGACAAAGTTGTATCATATGGCCAGTAGATCTGAAGCTGCTTTATACATAGTCAGTCTATTGGCCCATTTAGCTCAGAACTGTTTACTCTGATGGGCTGTAGTTCTCCAGAGACTTGGGCATAAATCTGAGAATCTTCTGCATATAGAAGTGTACACTCTTCATCTTCATGGCTTCTGTGCAGTCCTATATGGAACTACCCATGTGCAGGCCAGGTGCAAAAGTGAAACTTCTTTACCTTTCTAGTGTTTTCAACAGTGCTAGGAGCACTCATGAAGCTGTCTTATACTGAATCAGTCTCTTGGTCCATCAAAGTCAGTATTGTTTACTCAGACTGTCAATGGGTCTCAGGTCTTCTATATCTCCTCCTGCCTGGTCCTTTTAAATGGAGATGCTGGGGATTGAACCTGGGACCTTCTGCATGCCAAGCAGATGCTCTGCCAGTGAACCATTCCCCCTCCCCTTGGCTTGCATTAGTTCTTTCTGCCTAAACTGATGTGACCAAGGAATAGGAGGACTTTTCCCCTCAGTCCTTCTGTCGCCTCTTTGGAGGCGGGACACGTTACAGCTTTCTTTGCGTGTTTCCTAAAGTGATTTATTTCTGAGGAGAATAATTCTTCGAAGGATATTTTTCTTCAAGTTCTGTCAGTCATGTTCTCATTTGGTGAGCTGATTTGATGGCACTCTTCAAAAAATATACCAAATATGATAAAAAATGACTGAATCCAATGAGCATTTGTTATGCCTGTTATGCTTGGGTGAGTCTCACGGTGTAAATGCTTGCATGGCCTGCAAGCAGTTCACTCCCAAAGCCTAGCATGAAAGGACCTCCCATTTGAAAGTGGCCCTCAACTCCATGGCTTTGGCAAAGGAGCACATGGTCCATTGGGCACATGGTCCATTGGGTCTGGACCTAGAGGTCACTGCCCCTCCTCTGTGCACTTCACTACCTCATTTGTGGGTGGCAAATAGCCCATTATAGTCAGATGATGATGTCAAGGAATCAGGCCAACTCCAAGAGACCATGTAGAGTTGTCCAAGAAGACATCAGCTGTGGACGTACCTCCCGCTGCTCCCATGTTCTGGCAGTCTTCTTAGTATCCTTGTCCTCCCACCCCAATGTATATCCCTCAGTGGGGCACTCTAGACCAGCAGTAGATGTGGTTCCATCCCATGGTTCCAAGGCCAGCAGCCCTCAACTCCAAGCACATCCAAGACCAAATACTTCAGTGTTGTTGCATCTGGTGCTCCTTCCATCTGCAAGTGACTCCAGCTCTAAAGATGGTTTTCCATCCCGCTCCAATGCCACCTCAGATCAATTTCCAGATGAGAAGGATCTCCAGCTCTACATGGAGCACTTGGTCAGATTGGCCAAGACTTTGGAGTTGGATATAGTCTGTTCAGATCCAAGACCTTTGGATATAATACTCTAGGTGGCATACTCCAACTCGGCAGGTTCAGTTGCCTTCCCAGTGCTTCAAGGCTTGTTAGAAACTGCCATTTCCATCAGGACTAGGCCTGCTTTGGTGCATCTCTCCACACTAAAGTTGGAAAATGTATACAGGGTTCAACAGGAGAACTGTGAATTCATATTCACACACCCTCCTGCCAATTCCCTAGTGGCACAAGTCATGCCTTCCAAGCAGAGGGAACATACTCATTCCTCCTCATTGGACAGGGAAGGAAGGAAACTGGATGGCCTAAGTAGAAAGGGCTACTCATCAGGGGCTTTGGCTTTTTGTGTATCCAACACCCTCCCTACCTTCTATGTATATGTAATGGTTGGTGACTTCTGTTTCAATATCTCCGATATTGTGTGCATGCACACAAAAGCTTCTACCTAGAATAAAACTTTGAAGAAGAAGAGATTGGATTTCTACCTCACCCTTCACTTGGAGGTTGAAAGCGGCTTACAATCTCCTTTCCCTTCCCCTCCCCACAACAGACACCTTGTGAGATAGGTGGGACTGAGAGAACAGCTCTGAAAGGATTTGTGACTGACCCAAGGTCACACCAGCAGCTGCATGTGGAGGAGTGGGGAATCAAACCTAGTTCTCCCAGATTAGAGTCTGCACTCTTAACCACTACACCAAACTGGCTTAAAGGTGCCATTGAACTCAAACTTTGTTCAAGATATTAAATTGTGTGGGTGTGTTTCTTTCCCTTAAACACACAGCCCGTGAGGTTAAATGAAACAAGAAATTAACTTTTATTTATGGTATTAGCATAACATTGAAGAAAGCAAGGTAGAAGTTATGAAGTTTCTATTTCATTGAACTTCTGAAATGTGATCCTTTTCCCACAACTGGAATCCTGTGGTTACAAATTGTCTATTTTCAGCCCACTGTAAGCAGCTCTTCTCCATAGTTTCGTTCAGTCAGACATCTTCCTTTTCCCTTTCAACTCCAGCTCCCAGCTGCTGTTCAACTGTTGATTTTCAACGGTCTCTCCTAACATTCTGTCAGCTCTCATTGGTTGCTCTTAGAGAGAGGCAGAATGTACCCTGTCTGCCACAGTCATCTCTTTTCTAAACTGAAAAGTCCCAGACTCTGCAGCTTTTCCTCATAGGAAAGGTGCCTCAACCCCCGAATCATCTCGGTTTCCCTTTTCCGTACTTTTACCACCTCTGCAATGTCCTTTTTGAGATACAGTGACCAGAATTGCACACAGTATTCCAAGTGAAGCTGTACCATAGATCTATACAGGGGTATTATAATATCATCTTGTTTTATTTTCAATCCCTTTCCTAATAATTCCCAACCCAGAGTTTGCCGTTTTCACTGCTGCAGCACACTGGGTTGACATTTCTATTGTTGTCTACTACCACCCCAAAATCTGTTTCCCTATATGACCCTCTACTAGAACCCGAAGATCTATTTAGCATATACTTGAAGTTGGATTTTTTATTCCAGTGTGCATCAGTTTACACTGAATTAATTCAGTTTACACTGAATTAAATTGAACTTTATTTGCCACATTGTTGTCCCCTCACCCAATTTGTGGAGATCCTACTGGAAGTCTTCGTAGTCATTCTTGGTTTTCACCATCCTGAATAAGTTTATGTCATCTGTAAATATGGCCACTACACTGCTCAATGGTTTTCAGATCATTTATGAACAAATTAAATGGTACCAGCCCCAGTACTGATCCTTGTGGGACCCTACTTCTTACTTCCCTTCATTGTGAGAACTGTCCATTTATTTCTACCATTTGCTTCCTGTCATTTAACCAATTTTTAATCCATAGTTATTTTATTTATTTATTAGATTTCTATTCTGCCCTTTCCCAAAGGCTCAGGGCAGATTACAGCAATAAAACAACAATTGGATATAAAAATATATAAGATAATAAAATCAGACACTGGTCATTCATAAATAATCAATAAAAAGTAAAGAAGTGGATAAGTTCCAGGAGGGCCAACAGAACAAGATCAGGAGAAGGCCTCCCTGAACATTGACTGACTTGCATGTCCTGCGGAAGCTCTGAAGGTCCCACAGGGAACCCATCCTCATTTCATGACTGCTAAGTTTACTCAGGAGTCTTTGGTGAGGTACCTTGTCAAAGCCTTTTGAAAGTGCAACAGGATGCAAAGAAAATTAACTGATAAGGAGAAAAGGGATGGACTTAGTACTGTCTGTCACAGAAGTCCTTAAGAATATGGTATTATATGTCACTATGTGGAAAGTTACTATTTATTGTAGTTTTCTCTCTTCCAGTGTGTTCAGGGCATCATACGTGGTTCAGCCTGCATCCATTTTATCCTTAAATCAGGCTGTGAGGTTAGGCTGAAAGAGATCACCTAGTAACTTCATGTTTAGGGATGGGCACAAACTAGGAAAGTGTGGTTCAGTTTGTGGTTTGTGGTATGCCTGGTTCACAAACCATGAACCATCACATTAGGGGCCAAACAAACCAGTTTGGTTTGTGAGGTTTGTGACCTGATAGAATGGCCCCTTGCTGTGCTAGAGACACCAGACTCGCAGGGGATCTCCAGCTAACTCTCCTGTCTGCCCTTCAAGTTTGGTGAGGATTGAATTTATGGGGTCCAAGTTATGATCCCCGTGTGTCATTTCCCCAGAAAGCATTTTCCTGGGGGCACCTTCTTTGGGGGGCTGTAACTCAGACCCTGTACATTCAGTTCTCATCAAACTTGGAGGGCAGGTGGAAGAGAGTCAGCCAGAGATCCCCTGTGAGTTTGGTGTCTCTAGCTTGCACAGGATCTGTTCTATACACTCCTGAACCTGTGCCTGTCAAAATGACCCCCTTTATAGTGTATAGGAGTGTATACAGCGGATCCTGTGTATAGAGCAAATCCTGTATAGTGTATAGGAGTGTATAGAACGGATCCTGTGCAAGCTAGAGACATCAAAGTGGCAGGGGACCTACCCTGAATGTACATGCCCTCCAAGTTCCGCCCCCCTGTTGCTTTGAGATTTGTAAACATTTAGATTGAGCGAAGACAGTCTGTCTAGAAATGTATCAATTCACGAACCAGCACAGACCTCCACAAACAGCTTGAAAGTTCGTGCCAGTTGACCTGCCACAAACTTAACTTTGTGAACCACGAACTGGCCAAAATGCATCACAAACTTTAGTTGGTGAGCTGGTTCGTGCCCATCCGTATTCATGGCAGGGGGGATTTTTTAACCCAGTCCTCCCAATTTCTAGTACATCACTAATCTCTACACCACACTGATTCTCTGTTCCTGTCAATCAGTTCAACATGTCCCAGTGGTAATGGCCTCTGTTATCTCTTAATATGTTCTATGTGCTATTGTATATTTGAGAAGAAAATCATGAAACCTTTCAGGTATGAATGTATGAGAATGTTTGACAGAACTTGATTTTCTGATGGTGAATAAGAAAGCTCTGAATTAGTACATGGTCTGAATTTAATGTAATTATATGCTATGTCGTTTGAAGTGTTTAGAGTCTGTGGGTGGTAATCATTCTGGTGTTCTGCTAATCAGAGTTCAAGAACATACAATTCTTTAAGGAGCTATACAGAATTTGTTCAATAATCTTATTAGGGAATCAGAAGAGAAAATTAATCAGGAATGCACATCGACCATCATAAAGATGTTATGACTAATATCTGATAGTATCTGAAAAAATGTCATACTAGGAAAAGTTATTTGTCTCTCTGCTAATACAGTATTGGGTATATTTGCCTAAGCCTTTATTTGAAGTCTGAGATTAATTTGTTATTGTTGTGCCACATTCCTTTCACAAGTGTTTATAACAATCATCACGATGGTGAACTTTAAAAAGTCAGCTCTCAGTGTTCTTTTTGTTTTATGTTAGTGAAACAGGCAGTGTTTTTATACAATTTACCTTTACATTTTATTTTGTTTAACTTTCAGTTTAAGTGAATAAACTGCTTCAGTTTAACAAGTCACATCCTGCAGCATAATGAACCACAAAACAATCAATGTCTTGTAATACTAACTTCTTCACGATCTTCTTAGCTATTTGATGAAATCACCACCTGTTCACAGTTGGGGTTCTTTGCATTTTATAATGGGAAAACAATGTTATATGTTCTCTCCTTCTATTATGACACTCCCTTTCTGTTTTGGATTTCTTTAATACAAATCAGTTTTCTTATCCCTGGTCCCTTCTGTTTTACTGACCTTCTCCTTTATTTACTTTCCATCCTTCAGTTATGGCCAATTATTGTGGTAGTTATTACTACCTGCTCTATTTGTGTGTGTGTGTGTGTGGGTGGGTGGGTAGGTGTAGTACGTTTTGGACTAGTATCTAGTACCAAGTTCAAATCCTCACTTGTACCGTGGAAGCTCGCTAGGTGACCTTGGGCCAGTCACTCTCTCGCACCCTAACCTATCTCACAGGGTCATTGTGAGGATAGAAATGGAGGAAAGGAGAATGATATAAGCTGCTTCGGTTCTCCAGTGAGAAAAAGGGCAGGATATACATGAATAAAATAAATATAGTGGGGAGTTTTCACAAGTATTTATGACTAGTATCAATCTTATATTCTTATAGCGAAGTTTGGATACTTAAATTCAGAGACTGAAGCTGTGAACAGGCAAGACAGATCTGTCTGCAAACCTGAAAAGGGGCCCAGGTTTGCAGAAAAAAATGAAATCTTAAAAAAAAATTGGGGGGGGGGTTAAAAAAGACAAAAATGATAAAAGGAGCACCTGCAACTTTAAGCAACAGATTCCCTCGGTGGCTGTTGCTAGGCAGCCACACTTCCAGGCTGGGTTTATGTGAGGAAAAAGGCAGCGGGGAAGAGGCAGGGTCCTTTCCGGGCCTATTTTGGCCTTTGACTCGAGGGAGGGTGATGCATAGGCATTCCTCCCCTCCCTGATCAGTCTTCCCTTCCCCAACCAGTTCCCCTTCCTGGGTAGGCTTGAGGCAAGGGGGAGCAGAGAAAGAAAGCAACTTTAACTTTAAATGCGTTCTCAAAGCCTCCCCCCCAGGCCCCCCCCCCCCCCGGATACAAATATCATTGGACAAATAAATATCATTATCAATATCTATTTTTACCCCTTTTGTGTTTATTGTTTGCAGTCTCATTTAATGTTAATAAAAAGCAAATTTGGATATTTTTCAATAAAAACATGTAATATTTGTTCATGTCATGCGACTTTCAAACATCTGATGTTTATTCTATGTGGCTCTTATGTTAAGCGAGTTTGGCCACTCCTGTATTGTTGTTTTAGGGGGTTTTGTGTTTTCTGATTTTATGGTTTGATATTTATTTTGTGATCATATAATATTTTTATATGAGACATCTTAAAGTTATTTGATGAATGTACATGGCAAATTCTTAAGCGTTTACGGGCAGAATCTCAACCTGTAATATCAGATTTTTCTTAATATGGTATTTCAAGCAGATACTAAATATTTAAACCATACTGACATTTGGTAGAATGTTGTAAAACACTTAATAAGTATGGAAAGAGGTGTGAACACATTAAATAGATAACAATGTAGTTGTGGGATAGTAACACATAACCTTTTTATGTTGTACTTACAAAGTCAGTACACCTATAACATTGCTATTTCAGTGCTGCCAAAATGGCTGTGCTAATATCGAAGCTTTTTGTGGTCTGAACATCATTTTTAGGGAAATATTTCTAAATTCAGTTTTACGTTCGATTACGTGAATTGTTTTAAGCGGAAAAAAATTGTTCACATTCATAGGCGCCAGCATCATTTTTAGTGGCCATCATAAAATTATCAGGTTCTGGAATGTTTATAGCAGGGGTGTTAAACATATGGACCAGGGGCCAGAACTGGCCTATCTAGGGCTCTTATCTGGCCCACAAGCAACTGGTATGAGAGAGGGAAGGCAGGAGACTGATGGGGGGGAGCGGGCACATGGGCACACACATGTGGTCGAAGCTGTCAGGAAATTAAAATAAATGGCTTGGGGGTAGATATATAGTATCCCTTGGAAAAACCCTAGACTTGCATATGATTAAATACATTTATTGGGGTTTTGTGGGTTCCCCAGTAAATCAATTGCTTTCACTCCTAGGAATCAATTGCTTTTGTTTGTATTTTGAGTAAAAAATAATATCATTAATTGAGTTTGCCTGTGTCACTTATAAAGTTTATATCTCCTATTCCTGGCATATCATTTTAATGCAGATATGGTAGCCTGACAAAGTAACTGTTATGTCAGATCTGGCCTTCATAACAAACGAGTTAGACACCTCTGGTTTACAGGATTGAAGTACTTCTTGTTCAGACTAAAATGCTATGTACCTTAACTTAAAATGTGAAATGTGGTTTCAATACTCTGTAAAGAATGTTTTTAGAATGTTTAATATGATTGTGCAAAGTCCTTGAGACAAAAAAAATCAGTTAAAGTTTGTGTCATTAACTACTGCTCATATTCTCACAGTGTTGCAGGAGGGGAGCTTTTTGATTTTTTAGCTGAAAAGGAATCTTTGACTGAAGAGGAGGCCACGGAATTTCTCAAGCAAATCCTTAATGGTGTTAATTATCTGCACAGTCTGCAAATCGCACACTTTGATCTCAAGGTAAGTTAGATTTGGATCCTTTAAATGTTAGATATCAAAAACAAGCACTAGTCTTTAAGTAAAGCAGTGATTCTTGGACATTTCCAAGTGGGACCCACTTCTCAACTCTACAGGAGCCACTTGCAAAGTAATTCTACATTACCATTCCAAATAGCATAGAGCAAGTTTATGTTTCATTCGTCTTGTTTGGTAACCATTTGCAGCAAAGGCATAAACATTATTCATCACATGCATCAATCTTGGGCCCCTGGTTCAGTCAGGATTCAGGGTGCAACACTGGGGGTTTTCTGCCACTACGTGTTGAGCTAATATTGAACTTACATTTCTGTATTGTCTTAATATTGGGTTTCCTAATACATTTTTGTATTGTACTTAAAAATATTTTTGTGTGAGAGTCCATGGAGTTCTATCTGATTTTGGAACAGAGACTCAGATATGTGAGGGGGGGGCTTGGACACAAAGTTTCCTTGAGTACTCATTTGGGGGGGAAATCCTACATTGTGGTAGTACTCTACGACTTTCATGCAGTTATTATTTTTCTTCAAAGCCTGAGAACATAATGCTACTGGATAGAAATGTACCAAAACCTCGTATCAAGATCATTGACTTTGGCTTGGCACACAAAATAGACTTTAGTAATGAGTTTAAGAACATTTTTGGAACACCGGAATTTGTTGGTAAGTACTCTTGCTCTTATTCTTTTCTGTTATGCCACATTTGCAGGGCGGCATTAAAACTGGTTGGATATAACCAGTGCAGAAATGACTTCTGCTCTATTAATTAATAATTTTCATATGGCCTTGTGCGTAGTATAGCCAGGAGCAATGCTCCCTTTAAGCTATAGAGTCTTGTGAGCAAAAACTCTACTTTGTGAGCTACTGGCATTAAAGTTGTGAGTGAGCGATTTGGCTACAGCATAAATTAGTTTGCTCTGGAGCCATCCTTCCTGAGCAAAGACAAAAATGTGTGAGCTAAATATCTGTGAGCTAGCTCACACTAACTCAGCTTGGAGGGAACACTGGCCATTTGATCCTAAGGCCCCAGTCACACGAAAGGTTTTGGGCTGGGAGAGGGACGGATTGGGGGCGCAGCAAACGGGCACGATCTCACCGCAACATCTGGGAAGCGGCGCGCACCCGTCCCCGATCTGGCCCTTCCGGCCGAAAATCCACTGTTAAAAAAAAACACCTCCCGAGCAGGACCTACCAGAGACGCCGCAACAAGCGCGGCCGTCGGATCGCCCAAGCGTCCGTCTTCCGGAGCAATTGAGGCTCCCAGCCGAACTGCGCATGCGCACGCATGCGCAGCCGGCGGCCTCCCGCTCCTCTCCGTGGCTTTCTCCCCGGCATCTGATCGTGCCGGGGAGCAACTGCGCGGCGGCTCACGGGATCCGTGTGATCCCGCCACCGCGTGTCTATTTTGGTGCAGCTTCCAAAATCCGCACTTAGGCCGCGCATTTTCCCCCCTGTGTGGCAGGGGCCTAAGATGATCTGACAGCCAGACGTTCTAGCTCTTTTAGTGTTGTGCACTACTAGATGGTGAGCTAGACTTTTTTTTAAGGTAAGAGAAGTTTCAGAGGTGGTTTGCCATTGCCTGCCCCTGCATCGCGACCCTGCTATTCCTTGAAGGTCACCCTTCCAAATACTAGCCAAGGCTGACCCTGCTTGACTTCTGAGATCTGACAAGTTCGGGCTAGCCTGGGCTATCCAGGTCAGGGCGACTTCTGGTCTAAGTTTGTATTAGTCTAAAAAAAAATTAAATAAAGGGATGGACATGTGTTGAACTATAGGAATACCATACTTTTCTCTCCAAAGTGAAAGGTGTGGTAACTGCAGAGATGATGATAGGCTAAAGTCTGGAATCTGCATAGTCTTTTGACCCCTGGAGGATATAGCAGGACCTATGGAAAATTCATGGGCCTCAAATCTTACTGAGATGCCTATTAAGTTTTTAAGTGTTCTGACTGCAAATATCCTTACTTTCTTTGCATCTCTGTAGGGATAAAATCTTTATTAAGAAAATTTATACATGAGCCCACATTTGTATATTTGCAGGGTTGAAATACAGAGTGGGAAATGGGGAGTGCACCCCATTTTAGAAATGAAAGATTGAAATTGTACATATAGGGTAGAATTGGGGGAGGGAATGTTTATACCTGGCCCAAGGAAATAATGTTTGAGCCTTGCATACATGTGTAACTTAGCATGCATAATGCTAATCATATATAATAGCTTTTCACATATTAGTAAAGTGGGCATTTTCTGTTTGGATATGTTAAGTATTTAAACAGACCATTGGAGATAGTGGTTGTGGGTATCGGGTGATGTGGGAAGACCTTGAGGTTTACAACAGAAAGTGTTTCTCTTTTGTAAAGCCCCATAGTTGATAAAAAGAGGGGAAACTCATCTGTCCTTGAATGTCTAGGGGCATTCTGCTCAATTTTGTCCTAGGTCATAGAGTGGAAGAGAAAGCCCACTGATTCTTGTTCCCAGTTTTACTATACTTCGAAAGGAAAGAAAGGAAGGATCAGTACAGTGTGAACACAGAGAGTGACAACTGGAGATAGTGACAGATGAAAATGGCAGGTGATCTGAAAACTTAACTTAAGTTTAAAACTTTTTTTTTGAGTTAGTGAAAGAAATAGCCCTGACCTGGATGACCCAGGCTAGCCAGATCTCAGAAGTTAAGCAGGGTTGGCCCTGGTCAGGGGTCATTTTGTAGAAAAAGAGGTGCAGGAGCTCATTAGCATAACTCACTAGCATAACTTATTTGCATATGCCACACACCCTGACGTCATCGGAAGTGTGTCAGAAAGCAACACCCACCACTCAGGCTCCACTGGACTGTTCTGGATTGCTAGCTATTGGGGAGAGGGGGAACGTGCAGATCTGTCCTCACAGAGGAGGGAGAGCTTGTACCTGAATAAAACTTGGTCTTAAAGGTGCCACTGGACTGTTTTGGACCCGGGGGGGGGGCAGGGGGGCTCTGCAGCTTACCTGGCTGCTTCTTGCTCTAACTGAGGGCTGCTGGGAGCAGGGGCTGGGGCTTGTTGCATGTGCCCGCCCCCTGGGCTCTTTACTGCCGGAGCTCCGCTCCTGTGCACTCCTGCAGGAAATGGCCCCTGGCCCTGGTTAGTATTTGGATGGGGGACTACCAAGGACTTAAAGTTCACTGTCAAAGGGCATTAAAGCCAAAGTCATGTTTAAGGGGGCAGGTTGGGCAATACAAAACCAAAGGTCTGAAGTGTGAGTCCTCACACCTCAGCATATCACTGCCACCAGTCCCCTTATACTACCCAGTCAGCCAGAGAGCAAAAGACAAAGCCTCTAGCTCTTCCAGGTCTAAGAATGAGGAAGTCAACCCTGTAAGGCAGAGAACACTTAAAAGGGAAATTCCAGAAAACAATTCCTTTGGTAGTTGTAGCCAATATGGGCTGAAGTATTGGGTTCAGATTGAAGCCCCAAAACCTAAGAACACGCCAAAATATACGTAAAGTGATTTATTGTAAAGAAGAAACAGAGTTCAGTTATAAAATAGTACCCAACACACAACAAACCTTTATTGGCATAACAACAGCATCAGCCTTAAGTACAGAGGCGGTAGGCCCGCAAAACAGTTAATTCACTACCCCTTCTGCCGAAAAAGAACTTCTCCTCCTATACACTCTGTAAAGGAAGTTTGCCACCTCTTCAATGGTATCAGACCTGTTTGAGGCTAGAAGGTTCATTATCTTACTTTCCTCTGATTTGCCCTCCAGGGTTTTCAGTATAGGGCCGAGGTGATAAGCGCACAAATCCTGGTAAAAGTCAGAAGTACATGGTCCGTTCCTTCAATCTCCTTTAGCCCACAGGGACATAACCTATCCGGGAATGGTATTTTTTAAAATCTCCCATATAACACAGCTGAGGGGAGCACATTAAAACAGGCCAGTGTGAATACCCTTCTATTATAGGGATCAATCAGACAGGAAAAATACTCTGACAGCGGCCCATTAAGAGAAATCCCCCAATAAATGGGAAAGCAATGGCCAGCAATGCTCCCTCTAAGCTGTGGAGTCTTGTGAGCAAAAATTCTGCTTTGTGAGCTGCTGGCATTAAAGTTGTGAGTAAGCGATTGGCTACTGTATAAATTAGTTTGCTTTGGAGCCATCCTTCCTGAGCTAAGACAAAAATATGTGAGCCAGAGGCTAAAAAACTGTGAGCTAGCTCACATTAACTCAGCTTAGAAGGAACACTGATGGCCAGTAGGAAGGTTTCTAAGTTCTTGCATTTCTGTATCGATCAATCTCTGTTTAATCATGCCAAAAGCATACTTCTCCAAAAGAAGGATCAAATCATCCATGCTGTGTAGTTTTCCCTTCAACACATGTCAACCAATCTGGTAGGTTTCGCATAGCATATAAGTGATGAGACTGTTAGGCTCACTTCTATAGAGGAGGCGCAGCCAAAATTTAAAAGTTGAGAGCTATGCTTTAGTTACTAAGCGTCTCTGGTTTGTCTCAAGGCATATTGCCGCATAAGGTGCACAAGTTGGGAGCCCTAGAATTTTTCTAAGAAATTTTGATTGAACACTTTCAACCGTTTTATTAAAAACAGAGATCCAAATTGGGGCACCATAGAGTAGTTTAGCACATATTTTGTGATTAAACACCTTGAGAGCAGCAGGAACAAATTGATTTCCTTTTGTATAATAAAAGCGGGAAATTGCAAGTTCACTGCTATTCACTGATTTTACAACCTCCTTAGTGTGGGAGACCCAGTTAGCATTGTAATGGAAGTGTATACCAAGGTATCTGAAACTCTTCACCTGTTCGACAGGATTTCCTCGAACAGTCCATTTACAGGGTTTCCAACTCCGACCGAACACAATAATTTTTGACTTATCAAAATTGAGGGACACCAGGTTCTTATCACAATATACTGAAAAGTGCATTAGCATCCTTTTCATCCCAACCTTTGAAAGTGACAGAAAGACAGCGTCATCGGCATATAACAATAACGGGCAGTGTCTTACTCAGGGTTCGTTTCGTAGAAAAAGAGCTAGGGGAACTCATTAGCATAACTCATTAGCATATGCCACACACCCTGACATCACCGGAAGTGTGTCATAAGGCCACACCCCCTGACATCACTGGAAGTGTGTCATAAGGCCACACCCACTGACATCACCGGAAGTTTGTCATAAGGCCACACATACCACTCAGTTAGTCTTAAAGGTTAGTCTTAAAGGTGCTATTTGTTAGTCTTAAAGGTGCTATTTGAACTCTTGGACTATTTTGCAGCAACAGACTAACACAGGCAGGCAGGGGTGGGGAGAGGCGGGGAGGAAGCAACTTACCCTCCCTCTTCTCCTGCCTCCTCCTGGCTGAATGAGGGCCAGAAGCGGGGCGGCCGGAAGCAGGGGGCGGGGCTTCATCGTGTGCCCCGCCCCCCGCACCTCACCCGGGGGAACGGCGATCCCTCGCGATCCCCCCCGAATTGACCTCTGGTCTTACTCCTTACTTATAAAGTAGTAATACTGGTCTAATAAATACAGAAATAAAGATGCTATAGGAAACTGTTGCTTCTTAGCTGCTAATGCTATAGAGAATAAAATATTGTCAAGTCATACTGCCCTGCTATTCTACCTGTGTACTAATGCTAATCTTTGTGTTTTAGCTCCTGAAATAGTAAACTATGAACCTTTGGGTCTGGAGGCGGATATGTGGTAAGTTCTGAAAATTTATAGCACTTGAATTTATTTGTGATTCTGCTATTCATTTCTGAATGATGACAAGCATTTTTTCTTCCTCTCCTTCTCTTTGCAGGAGCATTGGTGTAATAACTTACATTCTGTAAGTACCAAAGCTATTAATCATAGTGTTTGTTTGCAAATATTTATTGCTGCTTACAAGTATATGCAATATAAACAACCACACAGCAGTCCATCTCTTTCACCCTTTTTCCAAGAAAGGGGAGAAATTAATAATAAAGAAAAAATAGGAGAGAAATAAACAAAAGTGGTTCAGAGGAATAAAACAGAAAAGAGCAAGTAGGCTGACCTAGAACAAGTAAATGTAGACAAGCTTTAGTGCTGATATGTGTAGGTTTCAGGAGCTATAAGTTATTATATTTGCATATTCCAACATTTTATCGATCCTTATATTGATCCTTTATCGATCCACTGCTGAAATATCAGCCTCTTTTCCCTGAATGGAACTGTTCGAATTCATAAAGTACTATATTTATGAAGAGTCTGTGAGGGTGAGATATAACCCAAGAACAAATAATTAATAAAACTATATAGATCAATGCAGCATACTACTTCACATCTAAAATCTATAACCAAGGGCAATGAGAGCCAGTTTGGTGTAGTGGTTAAGTGCGCGGACTCTAATCTGGGAGAACCGGGTTTGATTCCCCACTCCTCCACTTGCACCTGGCTGGATGACCTTGGGCAAGCCGTAGCTCTGATAAGCTCTTGAAAAAAAAGCAGTTTCTGTCAAGAACTCTCTCAGCCCCACCTACCTCACAGGGTGTCTGTTGCGGGGAAGGGAAGGGAAAGGAGTGTGTAAGCCGCTCTGAGACACCTTTGGGTAGTGAAGGGCGGGGTATAAATCCAATCTCCTCCTCCTCCTCTTCTTCTTCTTCTTCAATGAAGTCTACAAGACAAGCTTTTGTCCAGCTTTTGTCTTCCAAGTCAAGTTTGCATTTGTGAAAGCAAGCAAGTGTCCATTGCAACTGGTACAGACATTTCTTTTTTTGACATCCCCGGAGGGATATTTTTTAAATTATTTTTTTATAAGACTACAAAACTACAAATAAAATATAAGGGAAGGGGATTACATCTAAGGATAAAGAATAGATAACCACACTACACTAAAAACCCAAGAGGAGGAGATCATATCCGTGTTAATCTAAGTGTTATTAATAAAAGTGTTAGTACAACAATATACTTGTAGAGTTCTTGTTTGTCTCGGCTTCAATGTTAGTATGTTGTTGTGAGAGAACTTTCTGAGCATCTTCTTGCCTTCAAAAGGCAATTTTCAGAGTCCTTCTGCCTTTACTTCAGTTTTCTGTCTCTAAAATCATATGTTACTTTCGTTGCGCCTGCTACCATTTCTACAGCAGAGTCCTCATCCGTTCCAGAGGTTGTGGAGTCACTTGATTTCGATTCTTCATCTTTGGATTCTTCCTCCAATCCCAACTGGCGTCTCAAAAATTCTTTGGCTTTAAAAATGGAGTCAATCTTTTCTCTTTTGTCATTGATTTTAAAGATGACACCCTCTGGGATCGCCCACCTGTACGAAATTCCATTGGTTTGAAGAAAAGAAATTAAGTCCTTGTAGCTTTTCCTCTTTTGGCGAATTTCAAATAGAATGTCTTTTAAGGTTTTAATGTTTATATTCCCCATTTTCAGTGGAGTTGCTGAAGTCGCTTTTAAAATAGCATCTCTGGTCTGTCTTCTTGAGAATCTGACCACAATTTCTCCAGGCAGGCTATTTTTTTAATATAGTTGGAGTATGCCCTATAAGCAGTCTCCATCTCTTTTACTACTTCATCCACTGTTGAGCCTATTGCTGGAGCAATGATCTCGCTGAGCAGCTTCCTCAGTTCCTCCTTCGCTGATTCAGGAACTTCCTGAAATCTGAGAATCATATTGGCTTTTTCCATTTGTAGCTGTAACAAACGGTTTTCTTGGAAGTTTTGTTTTGCTTCAACTTCCCTCCTCCTTGGATCCTCCTTGGATAAAAAGAAGCTGGCTGATTACCACCCCGTGTCTAATCTACCTTTTCTGAGGAAGGTAATTGAGCAAGAAGTGGCCAAGCAGCTCCAGGTTTTCATTTGGGCTTAAACTTTGGGGCCAAGGCAGCACTGGTCATTTTGGTTGACAATCTCCATTTACATCTGGATAAAGGCATGCCAGTGCTGTTGATCCTTCTGGATCTATCAGTGGCCTTCGATACAGTTGACCATTTGGTTTTGAAGATGAGGGGCACCACCCTTAGTTGCTTCTTCTCATTCCTCCAGGGGTGCTCTTAGAGGGTTGCTATCTGGAAGAAGTCTTCCCGACAAAACCTGAACTGTAGGGTCCCATAGGGTTCAATCTTCTTTCCTATGTTATTTAACATATATATGCACCCTCTTGCTGAGATCGTGAAGAGTTTTGGAGTTGAGTGCCATGAATATGCTGATGACACTCAGCTCTTCCTACTGCTGGATAAGCAGCCAGCAGCAGGCCTCTTGGCACTATCCCAGTGCATGGATGCAGTACTCCAATGCTAATGGCTAAGGGGAAGCTGGCTGAAATTGAATCCTTTCAAGATGGAAATCATGTGGCTGAGAAAGCCTGAGATACTAGCTGGAGGGTCACTCCCAAGACTCAATGGTGTCTAGCTGACAGCTGTAGACTCTGTAAAGAGCCTTGGGGTGTGGTTGGTCCATGGTAGCACGGGTCAGTGTTTTTTTCACCTATGCCAGGCCCTCCAGCTGGCTCCTTATTTGTCTGAGTCGGACCTTACCACATTGATTCATGCAACAGTCACTTCCAGATTGGACTCCCGCAGTTCGCTCTACATAGGGCTACCCTTGAAAACGCTTCAGAGACTGCAGGTGGTCCAGAATGCAGCTGCCAAGTTGCTGACTGGAAATAAACATAGAGCCAAGGCCGATGGTGCAAATCAGGTAAAAATATATATTTTATTACTCAATTAAATTTCCAAAAATTCCCTACGCATTTTGCCAACAGGTTTCATCAGGGGACTCTGTAATATATAATAACACTGAGTTTACATAAGTATACTTAAAATTATATAAATAAGATATTGTAGGATCAAATCTAGGATTCTTTTGGGGCTAATCATTGCTGTTACAAAGGATTATAGCTGGTTGATCTGAGGCTGCGAGTTGGTCTGAGGCTCATAGCTGGTTCGTAGCTGGCGAAGACCACTAGGCATGACGATGACCGGGCAGGGGATTCCAGTGCTCCTGGGGAGGGGGAAGTACAGCGGTGGGATCAGGCATGGAGATAAGGGAAGGGGGCGGAGAAGTAGAGTAGCTCGGCTGCCTTCCAGCCTGCATCTCATCCCAAAGGTTGTAGGTAGCGGGGCTAGGATGAGTGACCCCCCCTCTGACATTGGCGTTGTACAATGCCAGGTCTATAAATAATAAGACCATGCTTGAGCAGAATATAGACCTAGTGTGCATGACCGAGACCTGGGTGTGAGATGTTAAGACAGTAGCTCTCTCCCAGTTGGCTCCTCCTGAGTTCTCGGTCCTTCACCAATCGCAGACTAGGGGGTGGTGGAGAGGAGTAGCTGTATTCATTCTGGAGGCTTACTCCCGCCACCAAAGATCACAGGCATTGAATGTGCCGGCCTAGTGTGGGAAGCCAGGGAGAGTTTGGTGATTTGGCTGGTGTACCGACTGCCCAACACACTGGCCAATAGTCAACCATCCCTGGTGGAGGCCGTATTGGGCTGGGCATTAGAACATCCTAGAATGATAGTCCTGGGCAATTTCAATGTTCATACTGACGATGCAGCCTCTACTCAGGCAACAGATCTGGTGTTGTCCATGGTGGAGCTAGGACATTCCCAATATATAACGTCTCCCACTTACTGGGCCGGGCACATGCTCGATCTGATCTTCTCAGCGGGGGTTACGATGGACCAGATTACTGCTTTGGCAGTGCCATGGTCAGACCACCTTGCCTTGAAGGCCCGTCTGAATGTTTCACCCCAACCCTGTTTGGGCGGCGAGGATATTTTAGCTCGTCCGTGGAGTCAAATGTACCCTATTTGGCTTCAGATGGCTCTCTGGGATCCGATGCCCCCTGGCGGCTCATTGGATGAGCTTGTAGAGGATTGGCATAGCCAACTCTTGACAGCCATTGACGAGATTGCCCCCCACGCCCTCTACACCCTCGCTCTAGGCTCGCTCTGTGGTTTAACCAAGAACTGGAGCTAATGAAGCAGAGGCTAAGACGGCCAGAAAGACAGTGGCAGCATGCCCACAACGAAGCTACAAGAACATCTTACAGGACGTTTATGAGATCCTATGAGGTGGCAGTCAAAGCTGTGAAGAAAGAGTACTATGTGGCCATGCTTGCTTCTGCAAGCTCATCCCCAGCCCAATTGTTTAGAACGATTCAGTCCATTACTGCCTTGCCACAAGGCAGACCAAATGCTAGGGAATTGCTTATCAACTGTGAGGCCTTTGCGAGCTATTTTGCAGATGAAGTCTTGTCACTCTGCTGCGACCTCCCCGCTACAGTTGAGACAGTGAGTGAACTCAAGGCTCCGTGCATGTCTTCTAGTCAAGTTATGGATTATTTCAGTCTGCCCAGCCTAGAAGCTCAGGCACAGGACTTCCATCTTTGTCGGATTCAATTTCAGTTGGCTCAGTCTAAGCCATCCAGTCACGGCCCAGTTCAGATCTTCCTGTATAGAGTCAGACTGGCTGCCCAACAGCAGATAAGAGCTGGATGTCATCAGCATACTGATGACATCCCAGCCCATGCCTCCAGCAATCTGGTCAAGAGGGTGCATATAGATATTAAAACGCACTGGGGAAAGCACCACCCCTTGGGGCACTCCACACTCCAGTCACCCTGAGCCAGCCTTGGCTGGGAGGCAGGGTATAAATGAGAGATAAATAAATTGTATTAAAAGTTAAAATCCAGGTCCTAAAATATCAGTCACATACAAAACCACTAGAGCTTATTCTGTCCTTGAGATTGCATAAGGAAGAGAAACTCTGTGTAAAGATCAAAGATAAGATAAGGCTGTCAAGCACGCAACAGGTTTTGGCTCAAAATTAAAGAAATCTTTATACTGTGCCTAAATGAATGTTACCAACCTGTTTGTCTTGCAGTAGTTCTTCAAAAAGAGTAAAAAATCAGTAGGTAATTGTCACTGAAAGAACTTTACTATATTCTGGCATCCAGTTGACATAATCTCTCCCATTTTTAAAGAAGCTGATGCAATTCTAAAGACACATTTAACCATTTAGGTGTCAGTTTCTGGAGTCTGTCTGCTTTTTTCAGTAACAACCTTTCATTTTTACAGGTTAATTTCTGCATAGCCCAAAAAATAAAATCAGAAGGACTGTAATTATTTTCAATAAAGTGTTTAGCCAGTGGGGCACTTGTTCTTTTCAGTTTTATATTACTCTTGTGTTCTGCTTTTTGTGTTCTTAAGTTTCTGGTTGTTTTTCCAACATAAACTTTTTACAAGGGCATTGGATGATATATATAACCTGTGTAGAGTTACATGTTGTAAAACCCTTTACTATGTATTTTTTTCTTACCTAAAGGGTTGATAAAGTATTTCATATTGCATGTTAACTTGCAACAATTATAATTTCCACTGGCAAAATGGCCCTGAGGAGAATTAGTACCAGATAGATCTGTTTGTTGATTAACACATTTATAGGTGTTACTATGATGTTTCCTCAGACTCTTGGTTCTGCAAAAACAAAGCAAAAATAGAACCACAAGAACTGTACACAGTGCGCTCAATATTTCTTTAACAAAAACCGTAAAGTTATAAATATGAAATGTACAAAAGTGATAATAATACATTCAAATGTGTATGTTCAGATACATAAAGATAGAAGATGACAACGACGGGACTGTGGTCTCCGGAATGCGATGCCATTTCGACAAACATCTTCTTCTAACCAAGACTATAAGCTTATAAAAAATATAATATATATGTCAACATCAATACTTGCATCTTGGTAATTGTACATCAAAATAACATAGAATTGGTGCAAAGCCTTACTTGATGATGTATGAAAAATTGCACTTCAATGGAAAAGCTGCCCAATTCACATGGAGTTCAATAGTTTCTAAGAAATATAGCAAAGCAATGAAACCAGATTGGATAACTAAGTATAATTGTATAGAACCAAAGCCTATGTGAGAAAGAAAATGTTCAAACCTACTTACCACCTATTTCATTGCATAAGTAATGGAGAACATCTCTCAAACAGAATAAAGCTTATGTGTTAACCAGGTGTTGGTGGTTCCTAACTTATATTGAGTTCACACAATCATGGATAGCTCCAGAATCAACTTACATAAAAACTGAACAATGGCTGGGTGTCCTAACACTGAAACACTAAGGAACAGGATTTATAGAAAACAACTCAGATCTAAAGATGCATTCAGACCATGTGGATGTATGGTGTTTAGTCTGTATATCCAGAATGCTTCTCTCTTCAAAAGGACCTTACTTATATCCTTTCTGGCATATTTATTAAATGACTTCTAGAACTACAAATTTAAAGTCATCATATCCTTTAGAAACAAAATGGTCTATGAGGGGAGCTTCCAGATGTGCATTTTTAATTTTGGATTTATGCTCTAATATGCGAGTTTTAATCGCTCTCATTGATTCTCCAATATACCTCAACCCACACGGACAGACCACCATGTAAATTGTGCACTTAGTCGCACATGAGGAATAGTTCTTAAGTACCAACTTAAAAT
>NW_015173143.1:151961-160096 GCF_001447785.1 Gekko japonicus | reverse complement strand
TCACTATGTGTGAAGGGTAACCTCTCTCTAGGAAATCCTTTTGCATTTTACTGGCTTCTACATTGTAATCTTGCTCTAAAGTAGAGTTCCTTTTTAATCTAAGAAATTGTCCATAGGGAATATTGTTTCTAACAAACATGTGCTGCATGCGAAGAGGTGAAGTGCAAGTAAGAGATCTTATCTATTTTCTTCCTGTATGGACGTACTGCCAGTTTACCTTCATGGACAAAGACAGAAGTATCAAGAAAGTGTACCTGTTGTTTGTCAGTTGTTACAGTAAATTTAATGGAATGGTGTATAGAATTTATCCATTCTATAAATTCAAAAGCAATGTTTTCAGAGTCTAAGATAAGGAACACGTCATCAATATATCTTTTATACATAATGATGTGTGCAAAGTAAGGGTTAGAAATTCCATTGTTGATCCATTGGGATTCTAACGTTTGCATGAATAAGTTGGCAACCGACTGGGCAAATGCGCTCCCCATGGCAACACCTTTAATTTGCCAATAGAATTCTTCTTGAAAGCGAAAAAAACTTTTTTCAAAGATCACATCAACAAGATCTATAAGAAAATGAGCCGGGGGACCAGTGTCTCTTTTGTGTAAGATATCTGGTAGGCTCAAACGTGCCTCCTCGTGAGGAATATTAATGTAAAGGGAAATAGAAAGCAGCCAACCAAGCTCTAAGTTCAAGGGAACTTTGTGCTAGCTCCCGCCACGCACCTTGGAACTCCCAAAACTTGACGCAGGCCACAGTAATATTGAGACTAGTCTACTGTAATTCACTGTACATTGGTCTCCCTCAAAATCAACTTGAACACTCCAGCTGGTCTGGAATGCCATAGCTCGACTGTTAATGGGAGCTAGATGGAGCATGCATATTACTCCCATTCTGCTGATGTTCCATTGGCTGCCCATCTGTTATGAGGCTCAGTTTAAGATATTGGCTGTCACATATGAAGCCCTTCATGGTCCCTCTTATTTATGGGACTGCCTCTCTCCCTATGTTCTGCCATGCAAACTTCTCTCAAGTCAGCAGGAGCTTCTGCAGGTGCCAGCCTGCAAATGGGCAAAATCAGCAACTACCCATACATGTGCTTTCTCTGTTGTGGCTCCCACCTTGTGAAATGGTTTGCTCAAGGAGGTCATGAAATCTCCCACTCTCCTGGCCTTCTGCAAACTATGCAAAACTGAATTATACAAGAGAGCTTTTCTGTACAGGTTGCACTGTACAAAATGCTTTTACAAACTTGCTTGGATAAATGAGTAGGGAGTGTGGTCTATACTGCTGTATATAGCTTATTATAAGTAGGATCCTATTTATGTAATTTCTGTATTGCTTAATGTGGCATGTGAATACTTAGTGCTGTGCTTCATTTCTTTCTGGTGGTTCCAAACTTCTAAAATCCTAATGCATTGGTTACTGAATATTCCATTTTGTCGACTGTACTGTCTCCCTATGTATAATGTGCCTTGAGTCCATGTGAGAAAGGCAGACTATAAATAATGTAAATATATAAATAAAAAGCATAATCTATTATGGTTTATTTTGAAGATCATTATTGTTCCTTGTTCCTTTGCTTTTCCTGGCAATTCAGAATTCTGAAAATAGTAATCTGTTGTTTCCTTATCACTTTAAGGATTTTAAAACAAAATAGTAATAATATCACCAAAATTCATTTTAACAGTCTGAGTGGTGCATCGCCTTTTCTTGGAGAGACAAAACAAGACACATTAGCCAATGTATCTGCAGTGAACTATGACTTTGAGGAAGAATTCTTCAATAATACCAGTGCCCTAGCTACGGATTTTATAAGAAGACTTCTGGTTAAGGACCCAAAGTGAGTTAAAATAGTAATAATATCACTGTAACATTGAGTGCTTACTAAGGGGACTTGCTGATAGCAGCTCCTCTTAGACCTTTTGGGGAAGGAAAGTTTTCCTGTCATTTTATTCCTGGCATCATTTGCCTTGTATAGTTTGCTTTTAATGTCTGAAAGCAACTTGGTTCATAATGACTTGTCTGTCTGTCTATCTTTCTATCCATCCATCTAGTACTTCTCATACAACTTTCACCTTAAGCAGAAATTAGAACCAAAAATTATTTTAAAAGACCTTACTCAGTATTATTTATCTTATATATTTTATTATTGTGCCTATGAATTTTGCCACTGAGAGGGTGACATGATCATTTGTATCCAAGACTTGTTATTATATAGTATGTTTGGGGTACTATATAGTTACATATAGTTACAAATATGCCAATTTGAAGAATACATGTGTTTCTACTTTAAAAGGAAAAGGATGACCATTCAAGACAGCTTGCAGCACCCCTGGATTAAGGTTAGTATATAATACATAGATTGTGATCTCCTTGTGTGGTTTTATACTGTATTTCTGGTTTTTTCAGATCACTGCCTGAACAGTTGGGAAAATTAAAGCTCCCCTACTGAACAGAGATTTTGTTGTCTGAGCTGAAAGTCGCTGCATCACAGTCATAGACTTTATTAAAGAGTGTGCTGGTAATATGCATTCCAAGGACATACGTGATCAGTATTTTGCCAAGGAAAAGACTGATCTTCAAGGAGCTATTACATAAAAGAAGGTTGTGCTCTAAATGCAGCCTCTTTGATCCCACTTAGCTTCTGATAGGCTCCTCATAACCTTTGAGCTTTTTGTTGCATCCTTCCCCATCACCCACCCCCAGGTGGCCCAGGAAATGCTGCACTTACCGGTGACTAGAAAGATTTTAGATGTATGCTGCAGTCTTCCTTCCTTTGCTAATGGCCAAATGTTTCAAGTGTTTAGCTAACGTTTTGGAGTAAACTATTGTAGGTCAGTCTCCAGATATGCCACAGTCTCAAAGGAAAGAGGAACCCAGTAGATGATTCAAGTGACTGACTGCATCCAGATGTCATATCAAGTCATGTTGTTGTTTTTAAAGAGCTGGATTCAGGTTCCTCAGGGAGAATTGTTTCACTGTTTTAGCTGCTTTCCATGTAGAGTAGCAAAAATGGGATGGAAACACTCCTGCCCAGCACCAGTGTTCCCTCTAAGCTGAGTTAGTGTGAGCTAGCTCACACTTTTTTAGCCTCCGGCTCACACATTTTTGTCTCATCTCAGGAAGGATGGCTCCAGAGCAAACTAATTTATGCAGCAGCCAAAACGCTCGCTCACAACTTTAACGCCAGTAGCTCACAAAGTAGAATTTTTGCTCACAAGACTCCACAGCTTAGAGGGAGCATTGCCCTGCACCATTTCAGTGTGGGAAAGTCTCCCATATGGCAGTGCTTCAAGCCCAAAGGAGGCTCCTTTATTTTTTTCACAGACATTCCCTGCAGCTGATGTGTGGCAGTGGAGAAACTGCATACCCAGTGGAGAAACAGCCTGGATTAAATCTTGGTATAGAATCCTGGTTTCTGGGGAAAACGTAGCACCAGTTAAGCTTCATGCTTGCATTTGTACATCAGGTAGTTTTAATTAAAACAAGAGCCCCACATTAAGCTCTGAGCAGGGGGCTTGGTAATGAGTCCATTAGAAAGTCATGTTTGTGCATATTCTGGCTTGAAATGGTCTCTGAATGCAGCCACTGAGAGCAAGTATTATGAGATATATACCACTAGCTGCACATTATGCAGTGAGGGAATGATTTCAAAAGGAAGACAAAATAGTAAGCCAAACAAAATTTTAAAAGGATACCAATAAATGTCTGAATTTTTAAACATGGCATTAAATAAATGAAAAATAAATGAAAAAAATTATCTTTTGCCTGTGCTTAGAATTGAATTAAGTATAAACCTTCACTTTTTTCTAATAGATGGATTTGTATACCCAGTTTAGGATTCAGGGCAAAGGAAATGCATCTAGTTAACAGACCTTTTTTTTTGCTATCCCCCCCCCCCAGCTCTGTAGAATAAAATATATAATTTGAAAGACTTCTTTTCATCTCCTCACAGCCTAAGGATACCCTACAAGTACTGAGTAGAAAAGCATCTGCTGTAAATATGGAGAAATTCAAAAAGTTTGCAGCACGAAGGAAATGGAAAGTAAGCCAGTTTTTATGATCTTGTGTTTTAGAAATAAAAAGCTATTACAGTCTTGGTCTGCTTTAAAGTATTGGTCTATGAATGTAGTTCTGAAACTCTTGTACATTCTTTTTTCCAGAGTAAAATTGGTGGTGAGCAGAAGTCAAATATGCATTAGAGCTAAGCATTGTGTGGTATTTCTATCCCAGTGAGGGAATAGGGTCAGAATAATGAGGTTTCTGCAAATAATGAATATTCATGAAACCCTGAATGGAAGAGAGTATAGACTATGTGATTTCAATAGAATTAAGGAGGGGGGAAGTATGATTATATGATCTAAGATTAAAGTAGTGAAATCTTTCCTTAAATAAGAGATCACAAATAAAAAGATAAGGTATGAGTATATGGTGATGAATTCAGCACTTTATAAACATAAGCTCTAGTGCTTAGATCTGACTCTCCTGATCCTGTTTTAATGGGCACCACATAACTTTTATGTGGCAAAGTTTTAATATCCATGTATTTACCATGTGACAGGAGCTAGTGAAAACGACATGTTGTCACTAATATCATGACTGCTGTGTCCAATGAGTGCATTGAAATTGTACTGATATTGTTATGGATCCTGGGGGGGGTGTTCGTTTTTGTTTGGTCTTTTGCCTGGACTGATAATTTCCTGTTTTTTGTAAGGTCCATGATCAGATCAAAAGGGTTGTGGCGTGTGAGATAAGAAAAGGAGACACTGACAGTTTCAGTTAGGAATAGACCCAGGCAACGATGACAGCTTAGAGGCTGTCTGAATTCACGTCCTTTTTTCTCTGGAAATCTAATTCACAATCAGCAGTTTTGCTGCCTGCAGCAGACGTCTGTTACCACTATTTTTAAGCAGAGCATATATCACAAAGATGCCACAACTCTCCAGTGCTATATAATCATAAGGGATATAGTATTTTCTATGGACTTCTCATCACTCAAAGAAATGGGGAGTATGTGTGGTGAGTTTACTATATAAAACTTGTGAATTATTATACTCTAAATTAGTTTTGGCACAGAGATTTAGCGTAACCGTTATAATTACACTTCTGCAATGAGCCGGCCTTGGCTGGGAGGGCGGGGTATAAATTTGAGAAATAAATAAATAATAAATGTTGTCGGCTGAACTTAAAGTTACAAGAGATCTTTCCTATTACAAATTATTATTTTCACAAAACATTTCTCTTTTCTCTTATAAAAGCAATCTGTGCGATTAATATCATTATGCCAAAGATTATCAAGATCTTTTTTATCCAGAAGTAACATGAGTGTGGCTAGAAGTGATGATACTCTGGTAAGTAAATGGTGGAAGTATAACAATTGATTTAATATAATCTGACTTGTAATATGTGCAAACTGTGCCCTATGGGAAATTCATATTGATACCAAGGAAATAACTCATAAACCTGCACAAGAGACCATATTCAGACAGTGCATTCAATGTAATTTTAAGTAGATGATAAAATTTCTCAATCACTTATTTTCTAAATACTTCAAGCTAAAATTAATTTGTGACTTATTCAATGTTTGAGCATCAGTAACTGTATTTTATTTACTTTGTTTATACCCTGCCTTTTTCCACGATAGGGATCCAAACCAGCTTACACTGTATCCTCTCCTCCATTTATCCTCACAACAACTCTGTGAGGCAGGTTAGGCTGAGAGTGAATGGCAGTGGTAACTCCAGCAGTTGTCATGGGGTGGGAGGGGTGTGGAACATTTTTCATGCACACACTGCACCTCCCTGCTCTCAAACTCTTCAAGTTGTAGTGATTGTAACTCATTCAGATTTGCCATGACAACATAGTGAGGGAGTCGAATAGGTACTAGACCTGAAGGGACTGATAGCCATGTTGTTATTCCTAAACACTTTATATATTCACCCTCTTCTTAATGAAACTATCATGTTGCCAGTAGTTTTGACTTCAGAATTCTATAAGCTATCTGCTCATACAACACAGCACCAGCATTGAACTCACAGATATGTGGGGGCTATGCATTTAATGGATACATTACCCCACTGACTGTACAATCTCTGTGCTTGAACATTCAATATATGTGCTGTGTACAGTGGTTTCCATTATTGTCAAAATTATGCATAGTAGGACTTCTTCTCTTTTTATGTTTGATAAGCATACCTATTTAGAACAGAGGTTGTTCTTGTGAAGATCAAACACATACTTAATGTTGAGGGTTGTTATTCTTTTGTGTGGTTTTTGTGGAACTTGAAGATTCAGAAACTGAAATCCTCTCTTTACCCAAAAGTTGAGTTTCTGAGAACAATAACTACCAACACTCTCAGCATGATTTTCATACAGTCAAATAACAATACTTCTTAACGTATAGATAGCCAACTTGTGTGATCTACTGCATGTTCTCTAGCTTACTGTACTCATTTAAAAGAGAGTGCTTTGGTGGAATATAAAATATTCTTCCAGACTTTGTACTTTGAAGCAGGTGTACTATGTTTAGGTCTATAAAGCCAGAAGTTTTCTTTTTCAGATTTACCATGTACTCTGTTGTATCCATTCCTGTGACCAGCAGTGTTTAAATAGTTTTTTTCCTGAAAATTAAAGGGCGGATATATCAGAAAGTTGTAAAGTGCTTTTTAAATTTACCTTATTTTTTGGTCTCTGCAAACATACACTTTTTAATAAATAAATCTCCACTTATTCATTCATGTACTATGCCTTTAATGCTGAAACAGTTGCCTTAATTTGCTAAACCAACTCTTCAGCAGCCAGAGATATTGCAGCACTGTGCCACTGTGGTTTAAAATATAAGTAAACTCAAGAGTAAACGCAGCACTGTTCTGTGAGATAGTGATTGTTTATTCTTGGGGAACATTTTTTTTTAATCCTAAATTGTGCAAACGCCAACAAAAAACACATTGGAGGCAGAATTTATTTCCCAGATGATATATGAACAGCATCTGGTGATACAGCAAAAAGAGACATCTCATTAAAAAAGTAAAGTATTTTCAGAACACATGTGAAAATGTTAGCAGTTAGACTATCATTGGGAATGGTAGTGACATAAAATTACCACAGTCCGTCTAACTGTCCTTCAGAACATCTCAGAGTGGTGTATGTGGTTCTTCCCTGTTCCACATTATCCTCACAACAACCCTGTGATATAGGTTAGGCTGAGAGAATGCAAGTAGTCCACCATCATCCTGTAAATTTCATAGGTTACTACACAGATTTGAATCAGGGCTTCCCAGGTTCTCTGGTTTTCTAAGCACTCCATACCATTGCAGTGTACACTGGTGTCAGTTATATTTCCTTTTCTGTACCCTCACAAAAAATAGTGTGTTTGGGTTTTTTGCCCCCCTCAACTTTATCTTCTCATGTCTTTTCCCTCCCATCCCCTCTAATTAACAAGGATGAAGAAGATTCATTTGTCATGAAAGCCATCATTCATGCCATCAATGATGATAATGTTCCTGGTCTCCAACATCTTCTGGGGTCTTTGACCAATTATGATGTAAATCAACCCAACAAGGTATGTTGTAGTTGTCTGATAATTTGCTTAGTAGACTGTTTCAGCAATAAAATGCAACCTTATCACAAGCAAATGAAAATGATCATCCCAAGAGTTATGAGTCAGCAAGGGATTTAGACTTTAGGAGTTTGAGTTTTGATTTTCGTTTGTGTATTGGAAATGGGGGAGGAAGTATTGCCTCTCCTTCCTAAACCTGTACTTAAAAATGACTTTCTTTCATAGTTAGGGTTGCCAATCTCCAGGCTCCACCCCCAAAACCTCCAGGTATTTCCCAACCTTATTCATACAAAAATATCAAGTCTGCTTAGGCTACTTATTTTATTGCTGAGTTATTATTAAAATGTGGAATATTTTTAATGATGTTTTGTTTAAATTTAATTGATAGCCCCCAGTGGAATGAGGAAACATAGTTTGAGTCCAGGGGCACCTTTAAGACCAACAAAGTTTAATGGTGGGCATGAGCATTTGTGTGCATGCACACGACTTAAGGAAAAGTACTCTTGACATGCTCTCAGGCACTCCTTTCTTAACAGGTTCCCCAGCAGGGCCCTGCCAAAGATTTGAGGCTCTC
>NW_015173143.1:140963-151514 GCF_001447785.1 Gekko japonicus | reverse complement strand
AGGTGATGTTTACCATGCAACCAAGTGTTTAACCATTTTTCCCTAGCAGATACATGCCACGAACAGTCTAACAATATGTGATCAATTGAATCAAGAGAGTTAGAACCGCAGTCACATCTCCGTTCATGCTTAGGAATATTTTGAAACCTACCATACAGTAGTTTTGATGGAAAGGCATTTACTCGAGCAAGAGAAAACGCTCTTCGGTGGCTAGGGCTATCAAGATTATACAAATACAGGGGGATACATCCCACAACATTCTTAAGACTTAATGTAGCTGAAGAACAGACAGGGGGATGAAGGGGCTGCAGTTTTTGAAGTTCAATATCTACCAGCCTCTGTTTGATTGTTTGGAAGATATACACTTCAGAGGAGAAAGCTAGCTCCTCCAAGGAGAGGCCCAAAGATCTTATTTTGGTTCGAATTTTATAGTCCCAGGAGGTACTATGAATTTCCTTTAACAGAAAAGACAAAAGCGAACCATCTTCAATGTTAAAATATAATTTAAGCCAGTAACGGACCGTTAACACCCATGTCTTGGTTTCAATCAAACTAAGTGCTAATTCAGAGCACAATGCATGGTAAGAGACACAGTTTGGGAAACCCATAATTTGTCTAAAAAAGGATGATTGTATTGATTCAACTTCACAGTTAAAAGCACTGAACCATATAGGCACACCATAAAGAACTTGGGGTAAAATTTTAGTATTAAAAACTTTAATGGCGGCAGGCACAAATTGGTTTCCTTTGGAGAAAAAGAAAGATTTTAATTGGTTGGAAGATAATTTCCCCAAACTAATAGACCTTCTCCTGTGAGTTGCCCATTGGAGATATGTTTTCTAACACATGTGCTTTCCCCAAATGCAATTAACTACCAAATAAGACCTCTCAAGATACGCTTCTGTTGGGGTGTGGACGTGTTCCATTCATTTCCATCAATATACTTTGCTTTTATTTAATCTTATGGGGGGGGGGGGACTAAACCCCATTTTAGTCTTCAGTTAGAAAAAACCGAATTGATAAACACTGCTTGCGACCAAATCCTACCTTGCCTTTGAAGAGAAGTGGCAACCCTTGGGAGTTCCACAGGCTTGTAAAACTGAGTCAGGATAAAAACATAAGAGAAGCCAGTGGCCCATCCAGTCCTATCTTCTGTGTCACACAGTGGCCAAAACCATGGTATATATGGTATAGTGTAGGTTAGAATACAAAGAGAAAGACCAGGATTCCAATCTCTGCTCTACCATGGAGTTCAAATCCCCAATTTATTTATTATTTGTTTTATTTCTCACTTGGAGAACCCAAAGTGGCTAACACTGTTCTTGCTTTCTCCATTTTATCCTCAAACAACCTTGTGAGGTACACATACACACCTGAAGCTGCCTTCTACTGAATCAGACCCCCCTTGGTCCATCAAAGTCAGCACTGTCTACTCAGACTGGCAGCCTCTCTCCAGGGTCTCAGGCTGAGGTCTTTCCCATCATCTACTGCCAGATCTTTTGACTAGAGATGCCGGGGATTGGTCCTGCGGCCTTCTGCACACCAAGCAGATGCTCTGCCACTGAGCCACAGCCCCTCCCAGGTTAGGCTAAGTTAGCCTGAGCATGTGTCAAGGTCACCCAACAAGTTTCCAGGGCAGAGTGATGATCTGTACCCAGCCTGCAGGGAGACGGTGGGACACCCCCAACCGTGCACACGCTCCCCGGCCCCAACCACGCACACGCTCCCCAGCCCCAACCACGCACACACTCACCAGTGCGAGTCAATCTGGGCCGCCTGCAGTGGGCCTACCCGCGTGTTCCTCGGGTCGCCGTGCCAGCCATGCCAGCCGAACCCTCCTATGATCCTTGGGAAAGAAAGCCCTGCCGAGCCCAGAGGGTGCTTCCTGGCCTGGCCCCACACAGCACAGCCACAGTAGCAGCACCCCCTCCCTCCCAGGGTTAGCAGCTGGTGGGCCCTGGGGCAAAAGGACAGCCTCTGCCACTGGAAGGAGTGCCCCCTCCATGTGGGCATGACAGGGGAGCCACCAGACCCCGCCGCCACCCTTGGCTCTAGGCAGGAGAGCTCAGTTGCCGGAGGAGGAGGGACCCCTGACAGCACAGAAAGAGAGAGAGAGAAGGAAAGAAGCAGGAAAGAAGCTTCCACTGCTGCTACCCCGCACCAGTCAGATCATGCCCATGCACCCCCAATCAAAGCGGGGAGTGGAGAAGGCCAGTAGGTGGGCTTTTCGGGCCTTCCCCGGGCCCCAGTGTCTTGGCGTGGGATTGGGGAGGCCGGCGGGGGTCTCTTCAGGCCTTCCCCAGGCTCCAGGGCAGGACTGGGGAGGCTGGGGGGGTCTCTTCGGGCCTTCCCTGGGCCCCAACGCCTTGGCATGGGACCGGGGAGGCCGGCGAGGGGTCTCTTCGGGCCTTCCCCGGGCCCCAGCGCCTTGGCGTGGGACCGAGGAAGGTGTGTGAGGGGATGGGGTCTGCAACTTGCCTCCCTGCCGCTTGCTCCTCGTGGCCTGACTGAGGGCTGCTGGGAGCAAGGGTCGGTTCTTGCTGCATGTGTCCACCCCCTGGGCTCAGAAGGCAGCCGGAAGGCCATTCTGGTGCGTTCTGCCCCAAAAATAGCCCTGGTTATAACTTTTTTAACTGTTATTTTATTGCCAAAAATATCTGAGCAGTCTTTCACTAGAACATCACACAACTTTTTAGCAGCATAGAGCAAAGTTATATCTCTGATACGCATTTTAGCAAATGTAACGTGAATATTTCCATACATGCATTTCACCTGTATCCTCTGATAAGAGTGATCAGTATTTAATAGTTTATTATTCACAGCATGGGACACCTCCATTTCTGATTGCTGCTGGATGTGGGAATATTCAAATGCTTCAGTTATTCCTAAATCGAAGTGCCCGTATTGATGTCAAGGATAAGGTAAGTAGATTGTGGCCATTGCTAATTTTTTTAATGCTTTTTTATTTGCAATGGATTTTAGCAGTTTTGTACAATTTTGTTGACTACTATTGTGAAATATTTTGAACAGGCAGGATCTAATGCCATATATTGGGCATCTCGACATGGTCACGTAGAAACTCTGAAATTCCTCCATGTAAATAAATGTCCTTTGGATGTTAGAGACAAGGTAAGGATGGAAACGTCTATCTTTTTAAGTAGTTCTTTATAATAGGTGCCATGCCCACACCAGCAGTGGGTCAGCCCCAGCCCCAATCTCCTTAGAAAAATTGAGGAATAGGAGCAAACAGTGGCCAGAAAATGGCCTCCACAGTGACACTGTAGGAATGCTCTGTTTCTTTCTGGTCTTTACCATAGAGGTTAGGGAAAACTCCTAGAGCGTTGCCTGAAAGTGACATCACATCCTTTCAAATCCACCCCCACCCTATGCAAATCTCCTGGCATTTGCTGAGGCATTTCTGGCAACCCTAAAGCAGACGTAAAAACAAAAACAAAATATATTGAAGTGGAGAGAGGACAAGGCAAAGAAATAAAATTCAATTAAAAGCCTCTTTGAACAAAAAATGTTTTGGAAGTTCTAGCATAGCAAATTGCAAAGGCAAGATATATATTTGATCATCCAGTGTTCACAGAATGTCTCTATAAGACATAATTTGGGAGTACTAAACATTATGGTACTGGGTAATGGTTTTATGGTACTGGGTACCAATTCTGTAAACCGCCCTGAGCCCACTTGTGGGGAGGGCGGGGTATAAATAGAATTTAAAAAAGAAGAAGAAGAAGAGGTAACAACAGTATGTGTCTGTCTTCTAATTGCAGTCTGGGGAAACTGCACTCCATGTGGCATCTCGTTATGGTCATGTTGATGTAGTACAGTACCTGTGTAGTATTGGAGCAAATCCAAATTTTCAAGATAAGGTGAGTAGTGAGAGGTAAGCCCTTATTCTTTTGTTAAGCAAAGACGTGTCTTACCATTTTGTAAATTCAGGTTAAACCTATTCACAAACATTAAAGACTTAAAATGGTCTAAACATATCAAATGACTGGTTCACAGTATTTATTTGTGTGTAAGCATGCATGTGCATATGCATGTAATATTGCAAAATACATATCTAATTCCCAAATTGGTCCCTGTGTATGGGTTAAAAATTCCACACAATAGAACCTCTTGTGAATGGAACCCAGGTTTTCAGAAAAATCTAAAACCCACAAAAAAACTATAACAGCTTAGGGATTTAAAATCCCCAGAACTGTAGAAGTGATGCTTGCTACGAGTACGCATTACAACTTGACACACACATAAAAAATGCCAGCTCCGATCACATGGCATTGCATTGCAAGATCTCTGCCATCATTAGAGGGTAACCCCAAGTACCATCATTACTTGAACTTGACACACACATAAAAAATGCCAGCTCTGATCACATGGCATTGCAAGATCTCTGCCACCGTTAGAAGGTAACCCCATGTACCATCATTACTTGTGTGATGGAGGGGGCTTGGTGCTGAAGGCATTCAGCTGCAAGGCACTATCCTCCCGTGCCATCTGGCTTGCCCCAACCATATATGGGAAACACACTCCTAACTTGAGCTGGTACTCAGTTACACATTATGAGCAAGCCAGCCAGCCAGTCAGCCAGTTGCAAACAGCCACAGCCAGTGTTCAATTCCTGTTGCTCTTTGTGCCAAAATCGTGACTTGCTGTCTGCTATGATTGACTGATTCCAGCTATGTTTTCCTCTGAGCACAGGATGATTGAAATTTCTTATGTGTACAAACAAATTATTCACTAAGAAATATGCAAATATATGTAAGAAACAAATAGGTAAATATATGTAACTAAACCACAATAGTTGGAAAAGACTGCCCCCTCCAATCTCATCCATAACTGTGTTAGATGAGGTTTTTTATTAAACATAATTTAAATAAATTCTCTCAGTCTGCTTTCAGCTTTCCTATTTTTGTCATGGCAGAGCAGTATAAGTTCACTGCATGATATTTACAGTGACACTTGCCATTTTATTATGGTAGGAATAACTATAACCTTTCAGGGTTTAGTCATGTTATCTTGGTGGAAGAAATCATCATGAATATGCGAAGAAAAACATTGTATGCTCTGTAATGTTCATTGGGGCACACAGAAGCAAGATTCACGATTCAAGTATCTCTAATTGGGTGGGTGTTGCTTGTGATCTGCAAATATATTAATAAAAGCCTGCTGTACAATCTGAACCTGGGAATAAAGTTAGATTTCCCAAGTGAATCCCAACATGTGAATAAGGCTTTTAGTCTGGTGCTGTACATCTAGAAAGAGATTAATTTATGCAGGTAAAATTAATAGTGTTGCTTAAAAATATGTCAAATTTATTAATAGCAGTATTATTTTATAGGAAGAAGAAACCCCTTTGCATTGTGCTGCTTGGCACGGCTACTACCTTGTTACCAAAGCACTTTGTAAGGCAGGTTGTAATGTGAATGCTAAAAATAAAGAAGGTGAAACGCCACTCTTGACAGCCTCAGCTAGAGGTTACCATGATATTGTGGAATGTTTAGCGGAGCATGGAGCTGACCTTGATGCTACTGACAAGGTTAGTTATGGTTGAATTAATCACATTTATCAAGGAACTTCCTGTTAAAATATTAAGTACTAAAGACCTATATAAAATTGTTTTCCTAGCTTGTTCAAATATCCCATCATTTAACAAAGATTCTCTGAAGAAATGTGATATGGTACTCAATTAATGATTTCAATACGTTTATTTTTATGTGAAGTAAGCATTGTTTGATGTGAAATAAGTATTAGCTACATCTGTTAAATCCACTTTAACTACTTCTTATGCATCTGGCACTTATATTTTAGGCAGGAAGCAGTGGTGTGAGTGAGCGGAGCAGTGGCAAGGAAGCCAAGATAGGCACCACCGTAGCCAGGGCAGCAAGCAAGTGGGACGGGCAGGCAGCAGTGTGACTGAGTAGGCCTACAGTGGGAAATCACAAAAATTGTGCATGCCATGCATGCAGTAGTGCACACGTTACTATTTTAGAAAAACTCCAACCGAGCTGGTCAGTTTAAACACACTCACACAGAAAAAGCAAGAAATAGCTCAGGGGAGGAGGGAGAAAAAGCAGGTGGAAAAGAGGAGGTGCCGAAGTAGATGGGGGAAGGAGCAATAGATGGCGATGATAGTAAGAAGCACCATGGTGGCAGTGATGGGAAATGGGAAAGCTACCAGAGCCCATCCCCTGGCTCTAGTGAAGAGAAGAGAGGCATGATAGGAAGTGAGATTTCCCCTCTCCACAAGTCCTCCCATTGAGGAGGAGTGCATACTTGCTGGGGCAATCCCAGCAGGCGAGCTGTTAAAACCCCAAGAATGGCTGGAAAAGGGTAAAACAGGCTTCCCCTTTCCATCCGTCTTTAGCACCGTGAGAGTGCACCTGCTAGGACTGCTCCAACAGGTATGTGCTCCTCCTCAATGATAGAGACAGCAGTCTAATGTATGACTGGAAAAGTGGGAATCTCCCTCCTCTTTTCCAGCAATCCTTGAAGCGGTAAGTGCTCAGCTGCTGAGATTGTCACATCTGGCATGCTGCTAGAGCCCCAAGAATGGATGGAAAGTGGAATAATTGTTGCATTTTGGCTTGCTTGAGGATGATAGCAAAGCTTGCATTCCTCTTACTTTTTGAAGCCTTCATCTGGCAACCAAAACAAAAACCAAACCCAATCTACAGCATGTTGTAACTGTATGATCCTCAACATGCAAACAGATCATCAGGAGCTTCCTTGCCTGCATCCATACAAGACAGATAGCCAAGAGAGAGGCTTTATGAATCCATCCTCCAGTATGATTTACTTTTCATACTGTGATTGATCTACTATCTTGATTAATATGTTCTTTCCCTTAGACATTGCCCTTCATTTTATGAGGAAGCAGGAGGTCAGTGTTATTCTCTGTAATTCAGAGAACCATCTAAGGGATGCTTTGAGGAAGAAAATAAACAGCACTCTTTCAAAAGTGAACAAGACAAACAATTTTAAGTATTTTAATCCTTACTGTTTTCTTATTTGTTTAGTTTTTCACTGTCTTATTCATAGGGAACATTTTACTTTTAGGACCAAGGGTCTGTTTTTTCTCACCCACTTCTAAAACAGCATGCCTAAAAAAAGAGCTCTGTAATATTTAAAAAGATTGAGAATTGTATAAAACTTAGTGCAATAAAAAGAGCAGCATAACTTGTTTGTAGTTATTTAATTTAAGGCGTCACTATTTTATATTATTCTTGATTTTGTCCTACGCAGGAATAAGGTGGTATTTAAAGAGCTGCTTTAAACACACCCAAGAGCTCAGTCTTGCTCAGAGATAGTTCTGATTTTTTTTCCTTTTAACAAAGGATATCCCTGCGATATCACAGTCTGTTTTTAAACTGCTTTTACTTTTAAAAGTTATGTGGCATTGGGGGGGGGGGTGCAGTTTGTAAAACAGAAGACAAAAACTCCCTTTGAATGCAAAGCTAACTGTTAAGTTCTTCAGATCCTGGCCACAGAAAATTTCCTTTAGAAACTCTGTTTGTGGTATGACAAATATTTCCTGTATTTGTGTGTGTGCATTTAGGATGGGCTTATAGCCCTTCACCTTGCAGTCCGAAGATGTCAGATGGAAGTGGTTAAAATGCTCATCCATCATGGGTGTTGTATAGATTTCCAGGATAGACATGGGAATACACCTCTTCATGTAGCCTGCAAAGATGGAAATGTTCCCATTGTGATGGCACTCTGCGAAGCAAACTGTAACATTGATATCACTAATAAGGTAAAAAAAGTATCCAGATGAATTGTTTTTGAGAACTGAATATATAATGGAATCTCAGATGAAGGGATGCAGACATACTTCTTAAAGGCAGCAGTGGTGTTCCAAGAAAATTACATTTTCCTAGCACTCAAAATAGTGGATCTCCTGCACATTCTGATTAATATTGCTCTCTGAAAACTGTTTAATAAAGTGTTTAAAAACAAAATACAATGCTTAATGTTTTGGCTTGTCCTGTAGGAGTCTGAATCATGAATACCTTCAAAATATTTTTGCAGAGCTAATTTTTATAACTTTAAAACTGGGCTATACAGCTCTGCCCAGAATGCATGTGTAGATGTATGTAGAAATGTAAAAAGAATTAGAGCTTCATAAGCTTAATCGGCAAACAGCTATTCTGAATAATACAGTTTATATAAAGTCCATTTTACAAAGTTAAATGTTGGAATCTTTTTAAGGAACGTTATTGAATTTTAAAATATAAAGTATTGCACTGCCTCCTAAAAACACTCCGTGACCTTCTGTACTGCAGTAAGCTATGGGAAACTGGATTTTTACTGACCCCATGAAATTATGCATCTGGATTATTTTTTAAAATGTAAGTATTGCCAGCTGCCATATAAAAAGCTTATAATGAGTTCCCCTACCGCACCCCATGTTAGCATAATAGTGACTGATTGACCAATTAACTGCAGAGCCATGATAGAAACTGTGTTTTCAGGAAGGCAAAATTAATACAGCTAAAAATTTGAATTTATTGGTCTTTAGCCAGTCCTACATCTAAAAAAGGGCCGATGCTGAAGAAGTCTTCCACACACACAATGGTTTGTATCTCTAGGTTCTGTTGTTTTGTGATGACAGTAGGCAATATGAACAGTTTTTCAACTACATACTTGGCCTTGAAAGTGAAACATACCTTCAGTACCATTTTAGCACTAAATCATCATGTGATCAGACCTTTCAAGAAGAAATAATGGACTTGATGAAGCATTCATTCTGAATTGTTAAATTTGACATTAATCTGTATTAATCTTACATGCTGTCTTACATAGTGTCAGCCAATTAATCCTTTCAGCCTGGTACAATCTACTTTTTACTAGCATGGATTCTTCTGGGTTTCAGGCAGAAATCTTTTGCAATCCTGCAGCTGAAGATCCTTTACCCATGGATGAAAAGCAATTACCTAAAAAGTGATAAATTCAAAGCGTGTGCTCAACCACCAAGCCTTTTCCCTCTCCCCTTGACTTACTCTTCTTCCTCTGCTACTTCTCTGCTTATCTAGAATGATTAGGGAAAGGGTCCTAACGTTTGGTGAAATTACAATGCCACAAATGAACATGATATCATCAAGCACTGTTGAACAGAGAGTTCTAGAAGGTGCACAGAAGATTTATTTAAGCAAGTAAGTAATCAGTGTCCCAACACATTTGAGGATCTAATGCTCTTCTTCAAGGGAAAATCTTTTTAAAAAGTGATAACTCTCTTGTTAAAATGGTTTCAAAAGGCCTATATATATTTCAAATTATTATTTTACAGAAGTATACATTCAGTCTTATGTGCAGTTGCAAGAAACTTGAAAAGCTGAAACTTCTAAAATGATAAATAGAGATACTAAGGCTGCAGTCACACACACTAAATAATCCACTTTCAATCTACTTTCAATGCACTTCACACAATAAAAATCCAGTTTGAAAGTGGATTGAAAGTGGATTATTTAGTGTGTGTGACTGCAGTCTAAGTTAGTTAGATCTTAAGAAACTGTATATTGTATCCTATGGACATTCTGCTAACAGAAAAAGAAGAGGGGCAGCCCCCCAACTCATGCAGGTATTTTGCCTGAAACAGTCTTTGGACCAAAGGGGTACCTTTTCACAAGGTCACATGATTCACCTTGGGAGAAGTCCACTCTTAAAAATAGGATGTTTTTAGGACTGCACCTCTTATAATCTACTCCTGAAGGTCATTGGAAATAGTATGGGACAAGTGGAGAGTGGGGCCCGCAAGAAACTTGTAGGGTGGTTATCCCATTTCTCACACCTTTGCTTCCTCCCCTCTCCCCCTACCTGTCTCTCACTCTTTCTCCCTTCTGCCCCCCCCTTTTCTTACTCTCTATCTCTCCTCCATGCATGTTACTTCCTCTGTCTTTCTGCCTCCTCATCATTCTCTTTGGTTTTCTGCCTCCCCACCTCATCACTCTTTCTCTCTCTTTCTGCCCCCCACCCCATCTCTCTTCCAGCTGCCTGCCTGCTTCCTCCCCCACCCCACACAGTAGCAGCAGCAGTGGTGGTGGTACTCCCAGCCGCCCACCTGTTTTCCTCTCCCCCCCACAGCAACAGTGGCAGTTCTCTGGGAATCACAACAGATCTCCCAGCTACAGAGGTCAGTTAGCCTTAGGGCTGCCAGCTCCAGGTTGGGAAATTCCTGGAGATTTGGGGGTGGAGCCTTGGGACAGTGAGGCTTGGGGGGAGAAGGAGCCTCAGCAGGGTATAATGGCATAGACTCAACCCTCCAAAGCAGCCATTTCATCCAGGGGAACTGTTCTCTCTCACCTGTACAGCAGCTATAATTCTGGGTGATATCCAACCCTCACCTGGAGGCTGGCAATGGTAGTTCTCGTAGAGGAAATGGCTGCGTTGGAGGGTGGCGTCTGTGGCATACAGGTCTGAAATCCCACCCTCCCCAGGCTCCACCCCTCAAATGTCCAGGAATTTCCCAACCTGGAGTTGGCAACCCTATAGCCTTCCTGCCCAACAGCCAACATACTTTTATCTTTCTCTCTGTCTTCAGCT
>NW_015173143.1:135325-140440 GCF_001447785.1 Gekko japonicus | reverse complement strand
GGTGGAAACTGGGGGACCCCCCCCAAAAAAATTACAACTGAACTCTAAACAGCAAAGATCTGTCTCCCTGGAAAAAGTGGCTGCTTTGGAGGCCGGACTCTGTGGCATTATATCCAGCTGAGGCCTCTCCCTTCCCCAAACCCAGCCCTCCTTACACTCAATGTATTTGTAATACAGTGTCCTACTTGTATATTTTTATAATGACTTTGACCTACTGATATATGCCAATAAAGGCTGACTTGACTTGACTCCACCACAAAATCTCTATGAATTTCCCAGCCTGGCACTGGCAACGGTATTTTATGACATTATTCTATGTAAATTTGTTATTTAATGTTATTTTAATTGTATTATTTAATTGTTGTACACCGCCCTGAGCCAGTTTGGGGAGGGCAGTATATAAATCAAATAAACTCTTGTCAGGCCTGGCCCTAAGGATCCCTCTTTGAAAGGCCAAAATAGGCTTGGAAAGGGCCCTGCCCTCTTCCCCTTTTTACTGACAGACCAGTTAGAAGCCTCCCCCCCCCTGATAAAGTTTTAGAGGACAGTGGAGCCCACAGCAAAAGAGGTAGGGGTGAGAAGCTCAGATGTCCTGTTTAGACATTCATACTGCAAGAGGAATCCTCCCTAATCCCAGCTCCAGTTCTGCTCTTGCTTCCTCCCCTCTCTCTCTCTCTTTCTCTCTAGCTATCAGCCAGTCTGTCTCTGTCCCTGTGGCGGCTATTTCAAAAGGTATGGGGGGGATTCAACCCTCCCAGAGTGGGTGTTTTTTTTAAACTTTTTTTATTTTTCTGAAGACTCATGCCAAAATAGGCTTGGAAAGGGCCCTGCCCTCTTCCCCTTTTTACTGACAGACCAGTTAGAAGCCTCCCCCCCCCTGATAAAGTTTTAGAGGACAGTGGAGCCCACAGCAAAAGAGGTAGGGGTGAGAAGCTCAGATGTCCTGTTTAGACATTCATACTGCAAGAGGAATCCTCCCTAATCCCAGCTCCAGTTCTGCTCTTGCTTCCTCCCCTCTCTCTCTCTCTTTCTCTCTAGCTATCAGCCAGTCTGTCTCTGTCCCTGTGGCGGCTATTTCAAAAGGTATGGGGGGGATTCAACCCTCCCAGAGTGGGTGTTTTTTTTAAACTTTTTTTATTTTTCTGAAGACTCATGGAGTCCCCTGAGTCTAGAAAAACCTGTTGGGGGAGAATGTGCCCTCTGTTTGTGGAAATAAGTATCCTCAGGCAGAGGGGACTGTTGAGGATTAGATGTATAGATGAGGCACAGAGAGCTGCAGTTGGAGAGAATAAACCCCTTCTCCTTACTCCCATACAAGCACCCTTTCAGATTCCATGCTGGATGTTTTATGCTCCCAATATGCTACTACACAATAGTTTTCTATAACCAGGTAGAGAGATTTAAGTCCCTAAGAATAATTATACCAAAGCCTTTTAAAACAGAGAATGTTCATCCAGCTGTTTTAAAGGGATTGAAAACTCTGCATCATGTAGTTTAGAAATGCATTGGGACATTGAGTATTTGGCTCAGTAAAATTTATGTGTACCTTCTAGACCTCTGTGCAAAGTTACTAAGGCATCAGTTAAAAGAAATAGCTTAGGTTAGAATGGAGATAATAGCTGTGAAGAACACTGTTCAGAATACAATGCAAATGTGACCTATTCACAAAAGTTGAAGTGTGCAATAGATACTTTGTTTAATTCTTTCTTTAAATAATGTTGATGTAAAGAGCTGAAAATTAAGACCTAGGGGTGTACACAGGTCACAAAACATCCCAATAGTTCTCTTGCACTGCTCTCATTCATTGAAATTACCAGTGCTTCCTCTTAGAGTGTCCTGGGAATCATCTAAGTAAGTTGTAGGGGGCTGGAAATTAAAGTGAAAATGAAACCGGCATGCTGAGAAGCGCTATAGCAGCCTGAACATATGTGTCTTTCTGCCAGGAGGCCAAGAATATTAATACTTCAATTGGATTGTTACTGAGAAAAAACTTTATCTTCTCTTTTATAGTATGGGCGTACACCTTTACATCTGGCAGCAAACAATGGAATTCTTGATGTTGTCCGGTACCTCTGTCTCAGTGGAGCTAATGTGGAAACCATAACTTCTGTAAGTATGGCTTAGTGTTGCGTTTGGTGTCTTGTTTTACTAGCAAAAAAAAGGAAATGAGAAAAACTGGGGATGTTGCACAGGAGTTTTCTGAACAAATAAAGAACTGAACTTTGGCACATTATTTTGACTTAAAAATTATTCTTACTGGCCTTGAAAACAATATACAGGCTTTTGATGACAAACATATAATTAATTTGGATAGCAGTGCTGTCTTTATTAACAATGCTGTCTCTAAGAAATCACTTGTTTTCTTTTAGTAACTTACGTGTTAACCTCAGGTGTGTAGCTGTGTTGGTTTGAAGCAGCAGCAGTTTTATTCAAGGTATGAGCTTTTGTGTGCACGCACACTTCTTCAAATACAATGAAATGGAAATTACCAGTCCATATATATAGGTAGAGGGTGAGCAGTGATAAAACATACAGCCTAATGAAGATGTTTAACATATTCAAGGACCAAACAGGAATAACAAGCTTAGTTTATATAGTTAACATTTGTTTGGGTTTAATTCAGAGGGGGTGGCATAGTGAAGGAAATAAATATGTCAGAATTGGAGATTGATGGGCACATGTATCCTTGTGGAATGCTGAGAGTAACTAACTGAGACCCTGCCATCACTCTCAAGCATGGAGGCGACAGAAACAGATTAACAAAGCCAGAATGGTACCCAGAGAAAACCTTTTGCAAGACAAGCCCAAAAGAGACAATAACAGAAGACCACTAGTGGTCAATACAGCTCTCAACTCAAAACAGTTCAACGCATCATCAGTGTCTTACAACATCTACTGGATAATGACAGTTCTCTTTCAAAAGTACTGGGGTGGGGCACACCTTTTCTTGCACACAGACAGCCCCCCGATATCAAACAACTCACCCACAATAATACAACAATACAACATCTAATTTGAACATGGACACTGGGACCAGAGCTTGCAATAAACCCTGATGCCAACTTTGCTGCCACATACACCCAGACAACACAATCCTGGACTGAACAACATCAACTACACCATCTCAGGCTTTTTCACATGCTCATCTTTCAACATTGTATATGCCATCCAATGCCAACAATGCCCTTCAGTTCTCTACATAGGGCAAACAAGTCAAACCATACACAAAAGGATAAATGGACACAAATTTGACATCAAGAATCATAAGACCAAGAAACCTGTGTATATGTGTGTATACATGTGCCCATCAATCTCCAGTTTTGATATGTTTATTTCCTTCACTATGTTTTCCCCCAAAATTAAACACAAACAAATGGTAACCATATAAACTAAGCTTGTTCATCTTCCAGGCTTCTGTGCAGGCACACATGGGACTGCACAGCTTCAGGCCAGCCACCGGGAGGAACTACCAAGCTTTTACTAGACTTTTCTTCCCAAGAGAGTCAGGCTCCTCTCCAAGGAGGGATTTCCTGCCAAAAAGTCACCTGACCTGGGAGGAGCCTGCTCTCTTCCCTCAGTCCTGTTTTTGCCGCCACCAAAAGAGGACTGTTCTGCGAACTGCAGCGATTCTTGAGGAGAAAAATGGCCTCAGGAAAACAAAAGGTAGCTCTGTTTAAAAAATGTAAAACCTGTGGAGCCAAGATGGCTCAGTCAGACGAACATGCCTATTGCGTCCTCTATCTTGGGGAGACTCATAACTCCTCCACCAGTAAAGCCTGTAAGGCCCTGACACCTCGAGCGAGGGAAGGGCCCCAGAGACTATTTCGGAGATGGCACCTTCAGAGAGACCCTTGCGGCCTCCGTCTGTGTGTTCCACCCCAAATCCCGCTCAAGCACACGATGCCGCGGCCACTTCACTACCTCAAGCTGAATCCGAGCCGCCGGCTAAGAAAACTAAGAAAAAGAAGAAGGCTCAGAAGCGGTCTTCGCCACCGGCGAGTCAGCCGTAAACCGTGGAACAGCCGAAGGACTCAGCGGCAAGTTGGTGCCAACAGTCTCCATCACCTTGGCGTCAACGCTTCCCCAGTAGCAACAACCGTCTGGCGTCAAGGGGCAGATCTCTGCAACGGCATCGAAGGACCTCTGGCTCACCTCGGTACCGATCACCCTCGGTACCGATTATTGGTTCCGAGCACTCGCCACAAACCCTAAACAACCATCGCTGCGAACGTTCTCTCTCGTCTGATGTGCTCCTCATTCATCCGTTGAGCCCTGGTCCGTCTCTAAACAACTTTGACATGCCTCTGTCTTGGTACCCCTGGGCAGATAGTCAGGAGTTCGACTCCAGGCCAGCTCGTCATGATCATTCGAGGTCACCCCGTTCTGCGCACAGGGATTCACTGCAGGACTCCAGCTATGGTCATCTGCAATCTCGATCTGAAGGGGATGCCGTCTCCGACTGTGGCTCTGAGCTGGCTTCTGTTCCGTCCCCAGATGATGTCATTGGCGACAAGACTGCGGTGTCTCCTTCGGAAGACATGTCTTCGTTTGCCGACCAGATCATCAGAATGGCTAAGGCGTTAGAGCTAAAGCACTCCTCATCTGAACCCAAGACTAAGGACCCTCTCATGCAGGCCCTTTTTACACCTGACACGGGTCCGGTTGCCTTGCCCTTCCTGCAGGGCCTTCAGGAAGTGATGTTTGCAGCCTGGACACACCCTGCATCTGTGACACCGCCCGCCAGAAGATTGGATGGGCTTTATAAGATCATAGACTCGGACTGTGCCTATCTCTTTCAGCACCCGAAGCCTAACTGGTTCATTTCAGAAGTTATTCCTGCCCATACTAGATATGGCTCGCATACCTCCCCAATTGATAAAGAGGGTTGTAAGCTAGACTCTTTGGGGCGGAAGATGTATTCTTCTGGAGTGATGGGCCTTCGGGTAGTAAATTTTGCAGCTGTCATGGGGCTCTACAACCGCCTACTCTGGGAGAAGATAGCTCCTTATCTAGACGCCTTGCCCCAAGAGAAGCGGACCCTAGCTAGAGCAATAGCTGATGAGGGTAGGCGGTTGGGAAAGCTGCAGGTGAATGCTGCCCATCACGATGCTGACT
>NW_015173143.1:104552-135238 GCF_001447785.1 Gekko japonicus | reverse complement strand
GCTAAGCTTGAGGATCTCCCCTTTGAGGGAAAAGAATTGTTCAGCCAGGAGACGGATGAGATCCTGGTGCATATCAGGAAGTATAAACTTCAAGCAAAATCCTTTGGGATTATGGCTCCTGGAACCAACCAACAAAAGCCCAGGTATTGGTCTCGGCCACCGCAGCGTCTGCTCTACTCATGGCCCTTCCGTTATTCTGAGTCACTGTTTCAGAATCCGCCCTTTCATGCCCCTTATAGTCCCTCATACCACTCCACCTTTCAGAACAAGCGTTCCAAGCCAAAACCGGCACAGGTCAATAGAGGTAGGGAGGCTGGGGGTCGAGGAGCCGAGTTCCAATGACTAGTATGCTCCCTGCCTCTTGGACAGGTTGGCCCGGTTTTATGAGGCCTGGTTAGTTATTACTGATGACCCTTGGGTCGTGGCTATAATAAAGAATGGATATTACTTGGAATTCACTTCTCACCCTGTTTCTCACTGTCTTTTCTTTCCGCCGCACAATGATACGCTGGTCTTGTCACAGGTGGTGCAACTACTCCTTGATAAAGGAGCAATACAGCGAGTCCTGTCACCTACTGAATCCCCAGGATTTTATTCCCCTTTCTTTCTGATTGACAAGAAGGATGGTGGGCAAAGGCCCATCTTGGACTTCCATCACCTAATAAATTTCTCACGAGACCAAAGTTTCGTATGCTCTCCTTACAAGAGGTTATTCTGTTACTTCACCCTGGTTGTTGGTTTGCCAGCATTGACAGCCTATTTCCGTATTGACATCCACGAGGACTGTGCACATTTTCTGTGCTTTATCTATGAAGGACTAGTATGCCAATAAACTGTTCTCCCACTTGGGTTAGCTTCTGCCCCTAGAGTATTTACAAAATGCCTCTCGGTGGTAGTGACCCATCTCCGCCTCCTGGGGTGTACAATTTACCCATATTTAGATGACTGGTTACTAGTGGCAGATTCCTCGTACCAGCCACTGTCACACATTGCACTTATTCTGAATACACTTCAGTCTCTCAGCTTGTTGGTCAATGCTAATAAGTCTACCCTCCGCCCTGTACAGCAGATATTCATTGGAGCCACGCTTAATGCCATTTTAGGAAAAGCGTTCTTGCCAGAGGTCCAGGCGCAACGCATTATACGCTTTGTTTGTTTATTACTGACCTGTCGCAGATGCCCTGCCAGTTATTTGCAATGCCTTTTGGGGCACCTGGCTGCGACCACTGCAGTGCTTCCCTATGCCCGTTTACACATGAGGGTCTTACAGAATTGGTTTCTGAGACATTTTCACGCTCACATGCATAACCCGAACATCTGCTTAACGGTACCACACTCTGCATTGCATGCTCTGTCATGATGGACCAACTGGTTCCACTTGCGGGCTGGCGTGCCCTTCGGTTTCCGCCACTTTGACATACAGTTGTTCACTGACGCCTCCCTTGTAGGTTGGGGAGCCCACTGTGGTCAGGAGACGGCCAAGGGCCACTGGGGATTGGAAGAAGCAACCCTGCATATTAACGTTCTGGAACTTTGTGCAGTAAGGAGGGCCTTCTCTTCTTTTGCAGGTCTCCTGCATGGCCAGTGTCCTTCTACACATAGACAACATGACTATGCAGTATTACATCAACAAGCAGGGCGGCACTGTCTCTATGTCACTCATGACAGAAACCATTGCTTTGTGATGCCAAGTCATACAAATAGGAGCGGACCTGAAGGCTATCCACATAGTCGGTCACTTAAATACACAGGCAGATTTCCTCAGCAGGGTGTTTCACATGTCATACGATTGGTCTCTAGGAGACAGCTTTCTGCGACCCCTGTTCAGAAGGTGGGGTACGCCAGACGTAGACCCCTACAAATACAAAGTGTGCCTTGTTCTGCTCTTGGGCTGCAATAGGTGTCGGGTCCTTGGGAGATGCGTTTCAGCTTCGCTGGACAGGAGGCCTATTTTATACCTTTCCTCCACTTCTAAATTGAGTGGTCACAAAGGCTCACTTGGATGGCACTACAGCTATCCTCATTGCTCCCTTCTGGCCGAGGTGCCCTTGGTTTCCCAAGCTGTGGGCAATGGCCAACGGAGAGTTCCACACATTTCCAATAGTGTGGGATCTGCTCTCAGGACGTCTCCCATCCAACCCAGACCTCCAAGCGCTCAAGCTCACCGCCTGGCTGATTCGCCCCAGAGGTCCCATAGTCCCTTAGTTGCGGAAGTATTAAGGGCCTCCAGGAGGCCATCCACCAGGCGATCCTATGCTAGCAAGTTTGCCCGTTTTTCAGCTTGGGCACAGGACAAGGGGATAGACCCAAACTCTTGTGCCTTATCATTTATTTTAGAGTTTCTGATGCATCTTAAAACTAGGGGTTTAGCTAAGGTATACTTAGCAACCATTTCAGCGTCTCATGTGCCTATTGGAGGGTCTACGGTATTTGTGGTGCTTGATGCCAAACGTTTCCTACGAGGTTTGAATAACTTGTACCCCCCTTCCAAGTTGCCTCTAACCCAATGGAGTTTAACCTTGGTGTTGACTAAGTTAGTTCATAAGCACTTTGAACCTTTAGCGACATGTGAATTATCTTTTCTTTCCTTTAAGTTAGCCTTCATCATTGCCATCACTTCTGTTAGATGAGTCAGCGAGTTGGCGGCGCTCTCCATAGAGCCGCCGTTCCTCCATATACACAAGGATCGAGTGGTCCTCAGGCCACATATAGATTTCATCCTGAAGGTGGTTACTGGGTTTCACCTGACTCAAGATGTGGTGCTTCCTGTATTTTTTCCCAATCACTCTTCATTAGCTGAACGTTACACTCGTTAGGTGTTAGACAGGCTCTGCTCTTTTATCTACACAGAACCCGCCCCTTCCGTGAGTCAGCAGCCTTATTTGTATGCTTTGGTGGCCCTAACAAGGGTAAAGCAGCCTCCTCACAGACCATCTCTAGAAGGATTTGTAAAGCTATTCAATTGGTGTATGATGTGCAGTGGGTGTGCAGTGCCCCCTAGTGTTGTCGGCACATTCCACACGGGCTCAGGCCTCGTCCGCAGCCTTCTGGTCTGGTATACCGGTTCTCGACCTCTGCCGTGCTGCTACTTGGTAAATACCTTCGACGTTCATCAGACATTATGCCATGGACATCAATGCACGGAGAGAAGCAGCAGTGGGCATAGCGGTGCTACAGTCTATTTTTCGCTGAGACTTCCCACTCCCTCCTCCAAAGAAAGTCAACTTGCTATTCTCCCATGTGGGACTGCACAGAAGCCTTAAAGATGAGAACAGGGGTTGCACTTACCTGTAACCATTGTTCATCAAGAGGGCTTCTGTGCAGGCACACATCCCTCCCTCCTTCCCCCTCTGTGGGAGTCTCGTGCGCCGAGGTGGCAACAGAAGGAGAACTGAGGGAAGAGAGCAGGCTCCTCCCAGGTCAGGTGACTTTTGGGCAGGAAATCTCTCCCTGGAGAGGAAAGTGACTCTCTTGGGAAGAAAACTGTAGTAAAAGCTCGCTAGTTCCTCTCGGTGGCTGGCCCGTAGTACTGCAGTCCCATGTGTGCCTGCACAGAAGCCCTCTCGATTAACAAAGGTTACAGGTAAGTACAACCCCTGTTTTATTCCTGTTTGGTCCTTGAATCCGTTAAACATCTTCATTGTGCTGATTTGCTGCTCACTCTCTACTTATATGTATGGGCTGGTAATTTCCATTTAGTTGTCTCTAAAGAAGCGTGCATGCACACGAAAGCTTATACCTTGAATAAAACTTTGTTGGTCTTAAAGGTGCCACTGGACTCAAATTTTGTTTTGCTGCTTCGGATCAACACAGCTATCCACCTGATTTTATTTTGTTTTATTTATTAGCCATTTTTCTAATATGTCATGAAAGCCTATAAATGCTATTTAGATGTTTTTCCGTTTTTCTTTTTCGAAAAATAGCTCTTCTGAAAAGCTTTTATACTAAAACAAAAGTATTTCATAGTGTGCATGTATGTGTGGGCAAGTGAATGAATAAGCAAACGTGCATGTGAGCTTGTAAAGCAATTACTGCTTGTCAAGCCGATCTGCACCACTGCGTCCAATCAGCACCACCTGCTGTCTTTTATGTCTTACCAGGGCTAAGTAATGTTCCTCAAACAGGCATTCTGAAGAACCGATGAAAAACACCTAGCTATCACACACATCATTAACTAAGTAACACATATGGGGGGGGGGTGTCCCATGTAAGAGACACAAAGCCTGGTCAGCCAAAGTCATCTTTACCTTTAGTAGTACAAGGACTACTAAAAACCATGTAAATAAAATTTTGCTTTAATTCACTATAACCACAAAAGATCTTCTCTGTGACATGGGTAGCCCCTTAACTTGTTTTTGACACTCTTCCCACAATGCCTGAGAGCCAGTGCTGGCATCAGCAGTGGATGGGGTGAGGCAGATGCCGATGCCTATCACTGATGTGAAATAATTTTCCTCGCATTGCAGAGTTTACATCACAGTAAACTGGAAACTGGCAACTTTATTATTTTATGGTGTTGGATGATAAGCTTTCTTCAAAGAGCCAAGGGGCAATTTCCCCACTCTAAAATATACATTCCCCCTCTCCTTGTTAACAGCAAATCAGTGGACATCAAGGAGAATTTTTTAGAATTTCTTCATGTCACAGATAAAACAGGGGAAAGATCTTGCGAGCATTGTGTTGGGCAAGGTGATTGAAAAGTATAGATTGTTGTTATCTAATATTTTTGGCCAGTACTGGAATAATGGTGCCAAAGAACCATTGTTCTAGAAGAAAATCCCCAAGCATTTTTTGTACCTTGTTCTCACCAAAACTGAAGTGTTGATGCATATTGCAGACAGTTGTAGCCAGGCAATTTTTTTTGTAATTATTTGTTGTTGTTGTTCAGTCACACAGTCAAGTCTGACTCTTTGTGACCCCATGGACCACATCATGCCAGGCCCTCCTGTCTTCCATCGTCCTCCGGAGTTTGCTTAATTTCATGTTCGTTGCATCAATAACACTGTCTAACCATCTCATTGTTTGCTATCCCCATCTTCTTTGACCTTCAATCTTTCCCAGCATCAGGGTCTTCTCCAGTGAGTGCTCCTTTCTCATTTGGTGGCCAAAGTATTTGAGCTTCAGCTTCAGTATCTGGCCTTCCCGGGAACAGTCAGGGTTGATTGCCTTTAGGATTGACCGATTTTATCTCCTTGCAGTCCAAGGAACTCTCAAGAGTCTTCTCTAGCACCATAATTCAAAAGCATCTCTTCTTCAGTGTTCAGCCTTTCTTATAGTCTCTTGCAGCCATGCATCACTACTGGGAATACCATTGCTTTGACCATACGGACTTTTGTTGGCAGGGTGATGTCTCTACTTTTTATTATGCTCTCAAGGTTTGCCATCTCTTTCCTCCCAAGGAACAGGCGTCTTTTAATTTCATGGCTGCAGTCACCATCTGCAGTGATCTTGGACCCCAGGAACGTGAAGTCTGTCACTGCTTCCATGACTTCTCCTTCTATTTGCCAAGGAGTGATGGGGCCGGATGCCATGATCTTAGTTTTTTTGATGTTGAGTTCCAAGCCAACTTTTGTGCTTTCCTCTTTCACCCTGAGCAAGAAGCTCTTTAGGTCCTCTTCACTTTCTGCCATTAGAGAGGTATCGTCTGCATATCTGAGGTTGTTGATGTTTTTCCCGGCAGTCTTAATTCCGGCTTGTGATTCAGCCAGGCCAGCATTTCATATGAACGTGTAATTATTACATCACATGTATCCATTTTTTTCTGGAGAAGCAAAATCTGGGAATTGGCCTTAAAGCATTTGCCAAAGCTGATCCTGAAAGCTCTGTCTCAGGTATCTTGGAGTTGTACATGTTGGAGTAGATGCTGTCAAGTCAGTTATTGTTGCATTTGCCATAACTAGTCAATGCATAACAGGTGCTTTCTCGTGGTACACATGTTGATCATTATGCATACACACAGGCCATAAATATACTTGGCCATCTTTGTATGCAGTTAGAGGCTCAAGACAGTGAAATTTGCAATAAATATCTTTGTTCCCTACTAATCCACAATAAAACAAATTATAGTAGCCAGTCATCTTTTAAAATTTGTATTGAAAATCTGTTTACAGCATTCCTTAAGTAAGGTAAAGGTAAAGGTTCCCTTGCTCGAAAGCCAGTCGAATCCGACTCTAGGGTTGCGGTGCTCATCTCCGTTTCAAAGCCGAAGAGCCAGCGCTGTCCGAAGACATTTCCGTGGTCATGTGGCCGGCATGACTAAACACCAAGGTGCACGGAACGCTGTTACCTTCCCACCGAAGTGGTCCCTATTTATCTACTTGCAATTTCTTGCTTTCGAACTGCTAGGTTGGCAGGAGCTGGAACTAGAGACAGGAGCTCACCCTGTCTTGCGGCACCCGGGTCTTGAACCGCTGAACTACTGACCTTCCACAGCCTGCAGTTCAGCGTCTTAACCACTTGAGCCACCGCAGCTCCATACTTAAGTACCTTAGAATAAAGTGTGGGACTGGGTATGCTAATGTACATAAGTAGTGTAGGTGATGTGCAAGTAAGCTTAGGGTAGCATGAACTCCAAGCTGGCTGGGAAGGGAACATCCCTTTGATTCGAGTCCTGGTGTTTCTTTCTCTTCCTCTTAATGTTAAACTCTGCTGACACACACTGTCAGCTGATCACACTGCAACTTATTTCTAAATCCTGGACAGTCCCATTACAGAGATAAATGTAAACACAAAACAGCTGTCTTTCTGCTTTTGGAAATGGGTAAATGAAAAACTGATACATCATCAGGATTCACCACTTTTTAAAATGTGCACAGATACCGTCCAAAGAGATTAAAAACCAGATGTCATTTTTCTTACAACTCCTTTCATGTTAAACTGCTGACCTATGAAATGTGGGTAATTGAAAGTTAAGAACAGAATGCATAAAACAGATTTCCTACTTTTCATAAATTTGCTTAGGTTATTTAAAGCTGTTCTCTGTCACATTTTTTCTCTAAATATGGTAGGTGCTATAATCAAGTTATCATTTTCCCCCTCCTTCTAAATACCATTTACCTCTTCTTGCTTAAGTACATGTCAACATACTAGTCTTGTGATCTTTCAAAGATCCATGTATATAACAGAAATGCATAGCTTCAGAAAGTACTTTTGCATTTACTTGCAGAGACTCTGTGTTGCAAGGAGCACTAATATTAACCTTCAACTCATGAAGTTTTTAGCTTCCTGTGACTGTAACATCAAGATAGCAGTTCTTTGTTTTGAAAAATAAACCCTTTTTTCTTTAATGCCAGATTACATATTCCAGCTAGGTGTCTTGTTTTATTCCTTAATCAGTTTGCTTCCGATAGCATTTACTTATCTCCTCAAAGATGATGGAATAAAAAGTCATTGTAACTAATAATTTATCTTTTAACAGGATGGTAAAACAGCAGAAGACCTGGCTAGAGCAGAGCAACATGAACTTGTAGCTAGCCTCCTTGCAAGGCTAAAAAAGGTAAGGAAATGAATGAAGAATTCAGTCCAGCTTCAGGCTTATTCTTACATCAAAAGATATTATGAAAAATGGATAAAAACTGTGCATCTGGCTGGGTATCTGATTCTTCTCTTATTTTAATGAGCTCCATAAAACTATTAACTGCAGCCAGTGTTCCCTCTAAGCTGAGTTAATGTGAGCTAGCTCACAATTTTTTAGCCTCCAGTTCACAGATTTTTGTCTTAGCTCAGGAAGGACAGCTCCCGAGCAAACTGATTTATGCAGTCCCCAAATCGCTCGCTCACAACTTTAAGGCTTGTAGCTCACAAAGTAGAATTTTTGCTCACAAGACTCTACAGCTTAGAGGGAACATTGACTGCAGCTAAAATTTTGTTAGCCCAAAAATGGTAGATGGGACTCCCATAGTTAGGGGCAATGGTTTTTGAAAATATGGGACTTTATATGGATAAACTATCGGACCAGTTTTTGATTACTGAAAGCTCTTACTATCAGTCACACTTTATGGAAAAATGGTTCTCCTTTTTTGATTATATATCTAACACTGCTACAAAAGAAGGTACTCTGCCTGGGAAATATGTTCAGTTTTCTTTCTAGTAATGACATTGTTGCATGGTATCACTCTTCTCAGTTTGACAATATGTTTATTGGTTGTTTTTTTAGTTAAGATATCAATATCTGTATTTTCTATTGTTCTATCTTACTATTATTTATAAAATTAATAAAAATTATTATTACAAAAAACCATAAATTCTTTAATTACTGTACTATCTAAGAACATTGCCATTCTAGCTGCATCTGAGAAAGTGAACAGTGACTCACGAAAGCTCACACCCTGCCACATATTTTGTTAAGTCTTTAAGGTGCTACTGGACTCTTGCTCTTTTCTACTGCTACAGACAGACTAACACGGCTACCCATCTTGAACAAATTTTTAGTCTTTCAGGGTTACCTGACCAGAAACACAAAGGACATTCTGCTGTCACAAAATACTGACTCCACCGCTGGCTCAGTATTGAAAATTTGTGAGTTATGAGCCTCAGGCTAGGATACATTTTGGGATAATGTAACGAACTTTCAGACTTGACAGGGTAAAAGACGGAAGTGTAGGATATGTACTGAATAGGTGCATCTGGTTCCCTAAAATACTGTAAGCTGCTTTTTTAGATTCTAAGGACATTTAAAAGCAACTTCTATTGCAGGAATCCTCCATTGGTGGGAAACAGGGTGAGAGAGCAGTGTGGGAAGTCAGCATTACATTGGTACTTCATACAAATCCATATCTCCATCTTGGACTTTAAGCAAAAAAATAATTGCTTTGTAGCCTCCTTGTGCATTTACTGTGCACTCCTGTACAGAGTTACGTCTTCAGTTGGCTTAAACTCTGGACAGGATTGCAAAGTGAGTCAGACTGACTTCAAAATTATATGTATATTTGTGCTTTTAGGACACTCACAGAACACTGTTCATCCAGCATCTTCGACCTACTCATAATCTACAGCCGAGAATAAAACTTAAGCTCTTTGGTCACTCTGCATCTGGTAAAACTACTCTTGTGGAGTCTCTAAAGTGTGGCCTCCTGAGAAGCTTTTTCAGAAGACGCAGACCAAGGATTTCTTCTACAAACTCAGTCAGATTTCCTCCTTCACCTTTATCTAATAAGCCATCAGGTACTACTTTTAAGATTCTTATTTTGTACCTTATAATAAAAAATTATTGTTTTTATTTTTAAAGATTTGGGCATAGAGGTCATAGTTACATCAGTAGTGATACGTAGTGCATGATATTATCCCATATCATGCTCTGATAGTTGTCCACTAGAGGGAAATCTGGATGGGGTGCATTTTTCTAGTACCTAAATACTGCTTTTTGAATATTGAGAAAAAAAGCAATATTGCTGCAACAAACATCCAGTCTGCAGTTATATATTTCTGTATCCCTGCAATAAAACTATCCTAGGTCCAAAATATCTCCTAGCAGAGACAGAGACTGGAGCTGTTGTAGCTCAGCAAATCTACAAACTAAATAAAGCGGCTTCTAGCCTTCAGTTTCTTTTTCAGGGCTAATATCTAAAGCAGGGGTGTCAAACATATGGTCCGCGGGCCAGAACAGGCCCACCTGGTAAAACACCCACACACACACACTGCTGATAAAATCATGCTGTCTGTTGGGGTTGGCAGTGTAAAGGGCGGCTCTCTCCAGTGGCTCTGATCAGTGCTTCCTCTCTGCTCTGTTTTTCCCCATGGCCGGGAGGCTGCCTCATGTGCTTTCATTTACAAAAGCTTGATTGGTGGGTCCCCGTGACCCTGCTGGACTTTTCCCACTGGCTCCAGTCAGCTGCTTCCTCTCTGTATTGTCCTTCCCCCTGACCAGGAGGCTGCCTCGTGTGCTTTTGTTTATAAAAGCCCGATTGGTAGCTTCCCCTGACCCTGGGCTTTTCCCATTGGCTCCAATCAGCTGCTTCCTCTCTGCTCTAACCTTCCAGAGACTGCAATCTGCAGTTCTTGCCTGTGTCCAGTGTTCCCTTTGAGCTGAGTTAGTGTGAGCTAGCTCACAATTTCTTAGCCTCCAGCTCACACATTTTTGTCTTAGCTCAGGAAGGATGGCTCCAGAGCAAACTAATTTATGCAGAAGCCAAATCCCTCACTCACAACTTTAATGCCAGTAGCCCACAAAGTAGAATTTTTGCTCGCAAGACTTCACAGCTTAGAGGGAGCATTGCCTGCGTCATTTGTTTATGAACACTTGCAAGAGGTTCAGTGTGATCTGCAGTTCTTTCCCCCCTGAATGTGATCAGTTGCGATCAGCTCTGCCGGCTGAAGCCTGCAGTTTTTTGTTTACATACACTTGAAAGAGGTTCAGTGCGATCTACAGTTCTCCCCTCCCCCCCATCTGATCAGCTGCACTCGTCTGTGGCAAGTTGCTTTTTGCCAAGTCAAGCTGCATTTATGGTCCTCTTAGATTTGTAGGGTTGCCGGCTTCAGGTTGGGAAACTCCTGAGGATCTGGGGATGGAGCCTGGAGAGGGGAGGGACCTCCGTGGGGTACAATGCCCCAGAGTCCACCCTCCAAAACAGCCATTTTCTCCAGGGGAACTGATCTCTGTCATTTGGAGATGAGCTGTAACTCCAGGGGATCCCCAGGTCCCACCTGGAGGCTGGCATCTGTAAGTGAGTGTGAGCAAAAAAAACCCCAACTTTGAATAAAATAATGATTTTGTTTATATTGCAGTTAGATTGCATTATATGATTCTCTCGTTGGCTGCTGGAATGTTAGGAAGCAGCACTTGTTATAATTGCCCCATTAAGTCCAGGATTGCTTGTTGTATCTTTACAAGCATTGCAACCCTCCTTGGTGCTTGGGCATTGCCTGATTGCAATTTGGGAAGCCACTGAAAGGGGAAGCCTTCCCCAAATGATAAAATGCCATGTGCAATTGAAGCTAAAGACAAAGCACTATTATAGCTAAAACCAAATAGCCTGCCTGCTGTGAATTTGTATGAGCCTTTTGTAAAAAAAACGATCGCCCTTTCCACTGCAGCATTTTCTTGGCAAGTGTGCTTTGATAAGACATTGGCAATAATGGCATCTTCCCTGTTATGACACCCCTGTTATAACACATGACCTGGCCCAACAAAGTCTCATTTATGTCAGATCCGGCCCTCATAACAATTGAGTTCGACACCCCTGATCTAAAGGGCACTCTTAGTCTTTAAAGTGTCACTAGACTTCTGGATGAACCTAGCCTGATATATATTCCTTCACCAGCCTCAAAGTGGAGGACAGGGGCGAGCATTTCCTTTCCCAGACACTGGTTACACCAGGTATCAATAGATACGCGGTCCAACCAGAGACCAGCTTTGATTGTTTTTACCTTCTGTTGAGTACCAGGGACAAGTTAGAGATCCTGATGGTCCATCTGGCTTGCCAGTGGGATCCCTGGCAGAGCTGATTAAAGTGGTCTTGGAGTTAGTGTTGTGGGGCCTTAAGACTGATTGTCCTTGGAAGTTTCAATATACATGGTGAGGCTATGTTGTCAGGTCAAGTTTAGGACTTAGTGGCCATCATGACAACTATGGTGCTATCACAGGTTGTGATGGGCTGAACACATTAAAAAGGCATATGCTGGAGCTTCTTTTCTGTACCAAGTATTTTGCTGGTGCTCTAATTAGGGAGCTAGGGATTGGGCCCTTATCGTACTATCATTGTCTTCTGAAGGCATGGTGAGCTTGCTGCCTTCTCCCCACAAGGACCATGGAGCTGCTAGGACAAGGAACACCTGAATAGTCCACAAGAACAAGCCCTCCAAGAGGCAGTTACGGTCCATAGGAAAAAAATACTGTCCAGTATACCCCGACAGTATCATATGTGATATTCAGACCATTTCAAAGAAAATCCCTCATCAAAGGGTATAATAAGTCAAGGTAGGTACAGTGACCATGCAGAGTCTTTTTGCCTGCTAGATTTGATACCATTGGGTTGTGAACTTGTTCAGAGACTTTGGAGTCCGCTTAATACAAAATAGAATTTTGATTTGTGCATGATCATTGGACTGGACAATATTTTTTCTATGGACCATTACTGCCCCTTGGAGGGCTTGTGGACTATTCAGGTGTTTCTTTCAAGAATTATCATTCTGATGGTTTGTGAGACTTTATTATGTACATTACATTTTCTTGAAGTGTTTTATGTGTTTATATATTCAGTATATTTAATATATTTCTATTAGCATTATTACTTGTTTTTTGGGGGGAAATTGAGGAGTTTTACATTTATATATGTAGATCTATACTTTTCCTTCCCAGTTCGTTTTGTGGGTTTTAATTAATAGCTTTTGATGCTTTATGTTTTTATTGTTTTACTTAGTAAGCCACCTTGGACAGATACCCTGCAAAGGTGGCATACATTCTTTTTTTCTAAATAAGTAATAACCCCCTTAATGTCCAGGATACAAGGACATCTCAGACATTCCTGTTACATATTGTTCCTGTTTATAAATTATGTGAACAAACTAGGATATTATTTATTAATTATGTGAATAAACTAGGATATTATTTATTTATTTTATCAAATTTGATTTTAGACTACCTCCCCCGGAGGGACCGGGCTCAGGACAGTGTACAACATAATATCATATGAATATTATTAAAAACAGTTAAAACCAATAAAAACACAGTAGTACCAAAATATGATGTTAAAATTTCCTGATGGTGTCACTGGCCTCACGGGGATGCAGGGGGTGGGAGTGCCAGAGAAGATGGAGACTGTCACTGTCCTCAACCAAATGCCTGGCGAAGCATCTCTGCTTTACAGGCCCTGCGGAACTATATCAGGTCCCTCAGGGCATGGTCGTTATTCGGCAAAGAGTTCCACCAGGTTGGAGCCAGGGTGGAAAATGCCTTGGCTCTGGTTGAGGAGGACAAAAGGAATCAGATCCTTTGCTTCCTGAGCCTTCATTCCAAAGAAGGAAGTACATTCTGTTAGAGAAGACTGTATACTTAACAAATGAAGGACAAAAAGTGTTCCTTGGTTAAGGGACAATTCTTGCTTCTTGCACAGTTCATTCACATAAAAAGTTGAGCTCATCAACTTAAATTCATGGGAATTCATGAAAAGGGCATATAATAATTATTAAAATCTGCATTTATCTCAGAAATGTCAGTACAGAAGAATTACTGTTTCTGACCACTAGAGGAGGCTAGTTGAATGCAGAGATTGTTATATGTCCTTAGCACTTGTTTAGTTTCTCTAAATCTCTTAAACTCTTAAAGTTCCAAAAGAAGAGAAGAGATTGGATTTATATTGGATTTATACCCTGCCCTTCACTCGGGGTCTCAGAGCAGCTTACAAACTCCTTTCCCTCCCGCTTCCCACAACAGACACCCTGTGAGGTAGGTGGGGCTGACAGAGCTCTGACAGAAACTGCTCTTTTTCAAGAGCAGCTGTGCCAGAACTATGGCTTGCCCAAAGTCATCCAGCAGGTGCAAGTGGAGGAGTGGGGAATCAAACCCGGTTCTCCCAGATTAGAGTCCGCGCACTTAACCACTACACCATTCTGGCAAAAACTGTTGCATTGGCCCACACAAAATACAAAACAAGAAAACTAATACCCTTTAGTTAAATGGATTTGTTTTCTTGTTTTCAAGTCTTAAATATTATGAGATAATTCAGTCCTTCACTTGTTCTTCCATCTGGAAAAGACATGGCTGTCCATATAATTTTAGAACATCAGATTTATCTATCATCTATAACCATTTTTGTAGCCATATGCATTACATTTTAGAGTACATTAGAAAACATACTTAGAGCCTGACTAGGCATTATAAGTAGCACAAATTCACCATGGTGGTGAGTTCCCAGTGGCAATCTGTGAATAAATGTGCAGCAGGGCCCGATTCTGATCAAGTCTGCTGTGCAGGAGAAGGGGACATTCCTGCCTTCTCCCCTGTGTTGTTTTTGGCAGTTGAAACAGCCTGGAGGGCATAGGGGGAGTGTTATTTACTCTGTGGAGAAGAAGTACATGTACTGGCTCCCAGTGGAGCAAATAACACTCCCCCCCCCCCCCCCCAGCCCCTGGGCTGTTTCAATTCCCAAAAACCAAATACACACACACAGAGAAGAGAAGACAGGAATTCCTCCTTCTCCAGCACAGCAGTCCCAATCAGAATCATGCCCTAGTGCACAGTTACTCACAAGTGGCCACCAGAAACTTGCAACTACAGTATAGCTGCAAGACCCCATGGCAAACCGCCATGTATTTACTAAGATTTTTTCATTTTTATCTTGTTTTCAAGATGTAATTTCTCATGTTAATTCAAAGGCTTCTGTACTTTTAGGGGCCATTTGTTCAGCAGTATGCTCAAGGGCCAAATTTTGAGCAGAAAGTCTAGTTTAGTGGTGCCATCTCTTTCCAAACAAGCCTGTGAAGTGTCTCTGTCCAGATTAAGACTGTATTTTAAATTATCAAATGATAATCTGTGTTAGTCATTTTGTTCGGCTTTTATTTGGTTTTAACTACTTTTCTGCTGTGTTTGTTGTCTTTTAATTATTTTTTATTGTACTATTTATTCTAGTTGCATAAAACTGACTTTGGATTTTCTTTTTACGTGTTTATTACTTCAGGCACTTCTTTGAAGAAATAATTCCTGAATAAATATTCCCCCTCAAGCTATCCTGCATTTTTCTGCTTATCATTTTCTGCTCCCTGGATTTGCTCCACTTTCCTTTTCCAGGAATGTATCTAAATTCACAGTACCATATTTACTTGAAAGCAAGACAATTCTGTTTGTATGACAACCCCCTTAGGAAAAAGATAAGCCTATAGATAAAAGCAGATTCCCCTGCATTTAAGAGAATCTCCCCCCAAAAGAGATGAGCCCATCAGTCAGCCGGTATGAGGGGCCCTCCTCCCACCAGCCTCTTATCTTCATCTTCAAGCTCCCTTCCCACCCTGGAATCCTACCATCCATCGCTACCTCCCCATCTAACCACTTGCAATTCACTCTTCAGCCCTGAGGAAAGTGACCCTTGTCAGCTGCTGCAATTCCTCCACCAGATAATTAGCTGGACATGCTTTCTCGACTAGGTGCCACACAGCAGACACTATGGTAACCTTTGTGGAGCTAAGTGCTTCCTGGGGCTGCTGCTGACACTCATGGCACTGCCCCAGGGGTCATTGAGTGGGTATGAAGTGGAGCCATTTTGCTTTTCCCTTCACCTACTCCATCTGTGCGCGTAGCCCATGTGGGCTTTTCCTTCACCTCTGCTCCCAAGTCAGCACAGATCAGCCTCCTTCCCTTCCTTCCTGCCCACCCAGTCCATGGAAGGCTTCTCTGTACTCAGGGTGGCTGGGTCATGTTGGCTGCTTCTAGCCTCCTCCCCAGCTGATGGAGTTGCTGGCCTCTCTTCCTCTGTGGCTTCTCACTTGACTAATGTCTGAAGGCTGGCAGAGTGGCCGCCCCCACACCCCACCACAGCAGAACTTACCAGTAATTGAATGGGAGCAACTTTATAGATCAGTAGATTTTAAAATTGTCTTGTTTTCAGCTAAATACAGCATTGTGGTTAGTCTCCTTAATGCTAGAGAATAACATTCTGGCTCAAATCACTGTGCAGATCTGCTCATTTTAATCCATGCTGTAATAACATGAGGGAAATAAAGTGCTTTTAAAACACAGCCTAACAGGTAGGCTATTAAAAATAAATACAGCCTAAGCATAATAAATCCACACTACTGAGAACCCAACCACTCTAGGTCTCTCCCCCCCCCTTTTATGCCTAATTAGGTAGAAAATATTTCCCCTGTCACCAAAGGGCTATTCCAAACAGCTGAATCATCTCCAAGGACCATGGAGTGCTTTGGTTGTGATTGATTACCATGCGCTTGTAAATCCTAAAAGAATATTCCTAGCAGCTGCTGATAGTACTAGGAGCTTTTTTTCTTCTTGTTGTTGTCTTAATTCCATATGATTTTGAAATACTCTGATTGTGAACTTCCCCAAGGTTTGTAATCTTTTTTTCCTTCTCCCTTACAATCCAGTTTCTGTAAGTATTACAAATCTCTACCCTGGCTGTGAGAATGTTAGTGTGAGAAGCCGCAGCATGATGTTTGAGCCAGGCCTGACCAAAGGGATGTTGGAAGTATTTGTTTCTCCTGCTCACCATTCCCACTGTTCAACGGATGATCAGTCTACAAAGGCCATTGATGTACAGAATGCTTATCTGAACGGTAAAATATGGATTCATAGCGTAATTATTTACTTTTAATGCAACTGGCATGTCCTCAGTACACAAACATTCCACATTGAAATCTCCACAAGTGTTACATTGGACATTTGAAGCAGCTTAGTGTGATTTGATTTTTTTTTTTGGGGGGGGGACTAGTTAACGCCACCATAATAAATGCTGAAGATGAGATAGTGACATCAGCTTTACTTCTGGGTTTGGTTAGGGGAAATGAATTGCCAATTAAACACAAGCTCATTCCCAAGATATTCTATATGAGATCTGAATAGGTGTGATATAAATATCAAGATTTTTTTTCTGCAAAGGATTTATTGGAGGCAGCAGATTAATAATTCTATTATGTTTCCCTGGAGCATTAATTCTATTATAAGTAATGAGCCTGAATTATCAGCTGTGCGCATGATTTAGTGTTAATGTCTGAAACGAGTTTCTCTTTTCTCTTATCTCCTTTTCTTCCTGCCTCTCCCTCTGAGCTACGTTATAAAGAGCTCCTAAAATCTGGAATACTTCCAGAAGAGCATCCAAGGCTAGAGAACCAGCCCAACAGAAATACTCTCAGTCCCTGCTTACTTTTGTGCCACAGCATCACTCAAATAGGAGGCAAAGGATGAGGATAATTTTTTCCCCAGCTTTGATTGTAATCCAAGCTGGAGAAGATAATGTTCATTTTGACCTGGAAGAAAACATTGCAAGCTGTGAAAATTAATATTTCTTGCCCAGGAATTATAGATGCCATCATTACTAATAAGTAAATAAAGGCCCCGTTCACACGGAGCAGAAGCCACGCTAAATAGACGGAAGAGAGGCGGAGTTACCTGGCACGATCACACGGCAACATCTGGGGAGCGTAGAGCTCCCGTGGTTGAACTGTGGCGAACCGCCGATAAAACGGAGCAAAAAACTAGTACCTCGGAGGTACTAGTTTCCGGAAACTGCGGGGCAAGGGCGGGCGTCTGATCGCGTTTCCGGTGGCATCCGGCGCCCGTCCATGTCCCCTTGCGAAGAAGGTTTTTTTTTTCCCCAAGTCTCCGTGGTTGCGCATAAGCACTCAACGGAGCATGCGCATTCGTAGTGTACACAAAAAAAGAAACCCAGTTCGCCGCGCCGCGCGCTTCTTCGTTGCGCGCAGGCATGTGTTGTGATCGACGCCTCTCCGTAACCACGGAAGCTCCACGGTACCTCCACAGAACCTCCACAGGAGGTATGATCACTTTACTGCGTGTTAGTTTGCCCCGGGGCAAACAGCCACACTTCTCCCCCGCAGTTTCCTGCGCGTGTGACCGGGGCCGATGTTCCTTATAGAGCCCATGGAAAATCTTCACTAAGAGAAGGCTCTTCTGTCAGCGGAATGGGATATCTTTGCCTTCCGCTCCCACACTAGCCTAAAATGATCCCTGCTGGTCCTGACTCGCCCCAGTACAGGAGGAGGAGGGGTGTCAGGTTTGCAGCAAGAGGAGGTAATTGGCAAGAAAAACTTAGATCCAAGCTACTAGCTAAAACACACAGTAGCTGAAGTCCTACAGTAAGTTTTCCTTCAGCTGTGTAGCTAAAAAGTAGCCATTCCATTGTCAAATGCTTATGTGGTTTTCCCTAGGAAATATTTCTTTATAAATAACATTAATTACAATGTACTGAACAAAAAATTAACAAATGCCGATTTCATCTTCATCAAAACACAGCTGGTCAGGATAAAAAGCACTATCAGTGCCCATAAAATGGCAATTAGCAACCAGCTGTGATTATTATAATCCTGCTCTGATTTTGCAGAGTAAGCATTACTCATTTTCAGTCATGAGAAACACAAATTGTGATTTATTTTTTTTACTTCACATTATTCTTTTTTGGCAATTGAAGCAGCACAGTGTAATATATTTAAGAATCTGTCAAGCAAGAGAAAACTCAAAGCGTTATACATCTGATGTGAATGTGAGAGTATGTTTTAAAGAAGGTTACATACTGCATTTCTGCAAGAACGAGAGTTTTATCAATTTGGCATATTGTCAGATGATTAGGGGAGGGGCTATGGCTCAGTGGTAGAGCATCTGCTTGGCATGCAGAAAGTCCCAGGTTCAATCTCCAGCATCTCCAGTTAAAAGGACCAGACAGGAGGTGATGTGAAAGACCTCTGCCTGAGACCCTGGAGAGCCGCTGCCAGACTGAGTAGACAAGACTGACCTTGATGGACCAAGGGTCTGATTCCGTATAAGGCAGCTTCATGTGTGTTTCTGTAGGAAGGCTCTACTCCCCACCCCCAAATCATACTAATGTAAAAAGCATTATGTGCAGAAATCACTAAGTTACTGTTGTGGATGAGCCTGTCTCATTTTGACTGCAGTCTTGCAACCAGTTGCTCATGTTCAAATCAGTTGCTCATGTTCAAATCAAATATATATATGGATACAGGCCTGCCACTTCTTTCTCTCTCTTTTTAAAATTAATATATGGTCACAGATCTGCGTCATGGCACCCTTGGGTATCATGGAAGCTGCCAATATTTTCCTTGGTTCCCACTGAGCTTTTTAAAAAGTGGGTGGGGCCACTGTAAGGCAGGATTTGTTATTGGCTGCACTCATTCAAATTAGTGGGCTTTCAATGACTGTAATAGTAGCCACAGCCACTGAAGGATCAAGAGACTGATAAATTCCTGGGCTTTTCTTAATCACTGTGTGATTCCGTTTACCCTTGTCTTCCCCCTCTCTTAGGCTTTCCTTCTTTTTATGACTGCTTCTGTTTCTCCCTCACTCCTTAGGCTTTCTTTAATTTCTTTTTATTATCTTTCTTTAATTTCTTTTTATTCTCTTTCCCTCCTTTCTTCTTATTCTTTTTCCCTGCCTCCCCTCCCTCCCCAAGCATTCCTTTGTTTCGTTTTATTTCTCTCTTCTTTGAAAAAAAAGCTTTTATTTTAAAATGTACAGGGAAACATTTTTAAAACACCCATCCAAAGCCATATTAATATGGAAAGCCTGAGAGAAATTTAAATAATGTGATAATAATCACTAAATTAGAATGTCACCAAGAATGTTTGGCTGTCAGAGCGAAGACATTTCTGACCTTCATAGACTTATTCACTAGCCCTGTTCACATGTTACAGTGAACTCATGTACATCTTGCCGGTGTGTGTGTACCTCTGTCTGAAAGAAAGAACCAACATGCATTCTCTTCTTATAAGAATCCAGTGACCAGTATCTGGATAAATGTGGGGTTCATATCACACATTCAGTTGTACGTGCATTGACTGTTCAAAGAACAATCAAGTGTGTACTATACACAGATTTTACTTGTGTTCACTGTAAACCTGTGAACAGCATTAGTATATTCTGCTTCCTATGTTCTTAGTTGGATAAAATAAGATGGAAGGGGAGTGATGGCGTAGAGTCTTACAGTGCAGGGAACTGGGCTCAATGAGGGAAGATGAATGTTAAGGAATAGAAGCCCACCTCCTCCTTTTCCAAGCTTGCTGTCCTCTAGGGTTGCCAGACCCCTGGTCTGGGTGGGATTCCCGCGATTTTTGGGGCTTCAGCCCACAGCTAGCCTGTAGGGGGAAGCCCCACCCCCGAACAGGCACATTGTGCATCAATGTTGTCAGTGTGATATGTCACATGGAAGTGACATCTTCACACCAGGGGCATCACACAGTGACGCTCTTGCATTTTGGCCAAAACACTATGATAATGTTGCCCCTCCCCACTCCCGGAAGATTAGTACTAACCTTGGCATACCAGTGACCAGCTTCATGTGTTCAGCATGCTTAACAACTATTTTGCAAAGTGAGGAGGGAGGGATTGGCTTTGGCTCTCCTTCCCGTAACAGCCATTTGAGGTTTGGCTCCAGCTCCTGTGGCAGCCATTTTAGGGTAGTGCTCACTACCTCCTTTCAAAATTCCAGACATGAGCACAGGCTTAAAAATGTTAGGGGACCCCTGATGTATGTAGAGATTCTTTTCATCTTACTGGCTTGACATTTATTTGCTTTTTGCAGGAATTGGTGATTTCAGTGTATGGGAATTCTCTGGGAATCCTGTATATTTCTGCTGCTATGATTATTTTGCTGCCAATGACCCCACCTCAGTTCACATTGTGCTTTTTAGTCTTGAAGAACCCTATGAAATACAGTTGAATCAAGTGACCTTTTGGCTTAGTTTCCTAAAATCGCTTGTTCCTGTTGAAGAACCTATAGGTATGCTATATATGTAATTTACTCTGCTACCCCTTCATCATTGGAAGAGAAAAGGGCAACTTGTTTCTCTTTGGTTTAGTGGATTCTGTTTGTTGATTCATGTCATATCTTTGTATTATAATATTTTATTGATACAAATTTAATTTTGTACACAATGTCATTAAGAGTGCTTCTTTAATGTCATCACTGGACTAATATTTTAATTGGTCACATTACTTGGAGGTACTTATCAACCATAACAGTAAATTTAATTATTCTATATTTTGAAGAGGTTTAAATTTGTTTGTTTTGGACACCATTTGTTTAACTATCACAATAAAGCACTCTTCCATCTATCATGACAATTTGTTGGAAGAACAAAGTCAAGACGCTTGGCTTGTTTCCAACATCCAGAAATTCTGGCTGAATTAGTGATGTTGATAATGTATGTGTTCAACAAAGACATTTATGAAGTGTTCTTATTACCTTGAAGCTGTCACGTTTTCCACTGCTTACTAACAGTATGAGATCTTTTTCTAGCACTGTAATAGTCTTCCTAATCCTAAAGGCTTTTTTAATTACTCATATCCAGAGTTTAAAATTGCAGTGCCTTTTCATAGGTCAAATATATACATTACCACATTTCCTAAGAAACTCAAGTTGTCTGTATGTTTCTCATAAAATGCAGAAATATGGAATGATCTCTGTTCCAATATCCACAGTCACTAAATGCAAACTAAATCTTCCTTGTCTTGTGTTATATTTTATGTACATATTTAAATATGTGTATATACTGTGTGCATGCACACACACATATCTAGAAAAGTGAACCATTACAGAAAGTAACAAAACTAAAATTTATCCTGCTGCAACCCTCCTAAATATCCCAACATAGTTTGGTAGAGTACTTTTAATAATTTCATGGAGAATGTGTACCATTTCCTTCAAAGTCAGAAAAAAGCTTATTCCTGGCTACCTACACATACATAAGTTTTACTGAGAGTTCCTAGCTGTGCAAGAGTTTCCACTTTGGCTCCCAAATGCCTACTCACAAATGATTTCATGCACATATCAAAGTGGCTAAAGATCAGCTTTGAATTCGATCCCACATATTGACTTCAGGGTATTTATTATTTCCTTAAGGTTTATCAAGAGAAAAAGAATATAAATGAAGTGCTGTATTATATTTACATTCTGTGGAAATCAAGGAAGTTTAAGTACCCTTATCAGGACTCTAGATTACATGTGAATGACTTATGTAGTTGGCATTTGCTTGTCCTCTTTGATGTTAATGTTTGTAAACATGACAAAATAGGTTTTTAGTGATGTATAAGAAAGCAAGCTGTACGCGTTTCTGTTCAGTGCTGTTACCTCATTCATGTGCCACTTGTATCTCTTTCTTTCATTCTTTTTCATGGTAACTCCCAGGCTTTCCTACTTAACTCTCACTTAAGTGAGAAATCTTTGTGTAAGTACTGTAAAGTTGCATTGATACCACCATATGAATGATTTTTCGAACATATTTTCCTGCATATAATAATCTCAGTTGTCACTCTGTAGTACTGTACACCAGCAAAGCAAATGAAAGATATTTTTAATGTTGATAAAAAGTTCCAAGTTGGTCCAAAACAAAATAAATTACATACAATGCCCTTTCTGAAGACCAATCAAAATGAGCAAAGCTTCCACACTTCTGTGTCATTTTTGTTGGTTTTCATAAAGGATATGTGTTTGGATTTTTTAAAAGTGGCTGTCCAAAACAAAAAAACCTACATTGTCCCTTTCCCAAATCTGTCTTCTGTTTGTAGTGAAAATAGATGGCTTATGAGTTCCTAAATGCTTTTTCCTTGTTTGGGAAAGAGAACACTTTGACTATTTGTGGCGAATATCCATCTTTGTGTTATGGAGTGTGACTTAAACTAGTGAAAACTTGTCTTTTAAGGCTGAGAATGTTTATAAGAAATACATAATCCATCCATCCTTGACTCAATCACAGTAAGATTTTTTTTCTTCTTGAAGCATTTGGAGGAAGGCTGAAAGCCCCACTGCATGTTGTGTTGGTGGCTACCCATGCCGACATTGTCAATCTTCCACGTTCTGCTGCAGGAGAGTTTCATTATGACAAAGATACATCACTTCTAAAAGAAATTAGGAACAGGTAAGAGGAAAAATGTAGTACAAAATATAGCACTGGGTAATGAATGAAAATATTAAGATGTTTTTACGTATCTGTCAAGACATTGAACTGAATTGAGTTGTTTTACAAAAGACTGCTTTCATAAGTACAGGTAAAGAAATTCTAGTGACTTCATACTGCTGTTACTTTTACTGTGAGCTTTAAGACTGCAACTGTGTGCTCACTTTTCTTGGAATATAGCCCCTTGAATCTTATAGTACTTCCCTCTTAGTAAATCTGCATGGGATAGGAATGCAAAAATATTACAGCATATCTGGTCATTTAAAAAAAAAATAAATGTAAAAATAGGAAAATAAAGCTACCTCTTAAACTGCAAAAAAAAAAAGTATATTGTCTCTTAGGTTTGGCAATGACCTCCACATTTTGGAGAGATTATTTATTTTGGATGCTGGTGCATCTGGCTCAAAAGATATGAAGATTCTCCGAAACCACCTTCAGGAATTACGCAGCCAAATTATCTCTGTAAGTTAAGATCTCCATGATAAATTAAGTTCAGAATTTTTCAACTTTGAATGTAAGTTACCTTGTGGTATAGGTATCTGGGGAACAAGTAGAAATATGACTTGGTGAAGCTATGTCTGTGGGGATTCATTCATCTCAATCTCTAGTGCCCTCTGGTGGTTACACAACCATTTTACATTTATTCTCTTTTGGATGAAAAGAAATAGGAAGATATTTTATTGTAGAAAGATGGGAGTAAAATTAGACTGCAAACATGTTTTTCTGATTTTACAAAATCAGACTTTAATAAATATTTTGTAATGCTTATTGCAATAAAGCAGGTTTATAACGTGCCTTTGCAGTATATCTGCATCTCTCTTATACAACATGTTCCCAGAGCATTCTGTACTTATCAATAACATTAGCCCAATACAGATGACCCCACCACCACTGTGCATTGTCTGAACACAAAGGGAGGGACAGTGGGCACAAGAGAGCTCCCATCTCCACACAATTGCCTGATTGGCTGCAGTATGTGAATGCGTGGAGGAAGTGGCTGTGCAAATGCTCCTCCCTGTGATAAGCAACATTCAGAAATCAGTGTTGCTGATCACAGGGAGGGAGCATACACACAGCCACTTTCTCCATGTGATTACGCCCTGCAGACCTTCAGGCAGCGGCATGGAGGCAGGGGATAGAGTAAATGTGCTTGCTCTCCCACTCTGAGCATTCAGTCAGTGTGCAGGTGGGTCATCTTTTCCACTTTACCACAGTTGTGTTCTACCATCTGTCCAAGCAATTCAGGGTGGCACTGATGGGGCATATGTTTGAATAGTAAGCATCTGAGTCTGCATTCCAGAAGTAGAATTAATGTCCACTATGGTATTTCTCATAGACATGTCCACCGATGACTCACTTGTGTGAAAAAATCATCTCTACCCTACCATCATGGAGAAAAATGAATGGACCCAACCAGCTCATGTCATTGCAGCAGTTTGTATATGATGTCCAGGATCAGCTTAATCCATTGGCAAGTGAAGATGATTTGCGACATATTGCCCAGCAGCTACACAGCATAGGAGAAGTAAGTAATCTACATTCTTGTAATGTTAACTGGATAGTCACTTCTACATACTTTATAGACCTTTATTCATATTCAGAGTTATCATTTTTTGGCATTGCTTACTAGCCACTTAAACTTGTGGCTGCGAGTAACTCTTCATCTCTCCATATCCTCTGCATATTCCAGAGAACTCACTGAAGGAAGATGATGCCTCATAACATGGTGAATTTTGGAACAGCCAAAAATCGCTTAAAAGTTGTGCGATGACCTCTGCCCGGGGGGGGGGGTCTCCCACAAGGGTTTCCTGTGCTTTAGAGGAGGTAAAAGCCGTGTGAGCTGCTCTTGCCTGTTCCAAAGCACAGCACAAAATAAGAGACCCATCCTCCCCTTACTTGGATTGGCAAAGAACAGTTTCACATTATGATGACCAGTCCTTGTTCAAGAATAGCGTTTCATAGAATGCACATTATGATGACCAGTCCTTGTTCAAGACAAGAATAGCATTTCATAGAATAGCATAACAACTAAATTTCCTCGGCTTACTGCTGTTCTATATTTAGTAACTAAAGTCTCAGCTCCCCCCCGACTAGAGCCCTGGGCATAATAACTAAATTTCCTCGGCTTGCTGCTGTTCTACATTTATTAACTAAAGTCTCCGATAAATTGTGTCCAAAGTCTGATTCCTGAGGAGATGGTTCTGGTTGAATAGTTCAGTTTAATGTTTTAGTTAAAGTAAATTATCTGTATAAGCAGAAAGTTTCATTATTCACAGTGCTTTACAGGCCTGGTATGATTTTGTCTTCCAAAGCAGAGGCAGAGCTGGCAGGGCTGTGTGTGTATGGCACCATTCCCTACAAATGCAGGATTTGTTATTGAATGTGTACCTTTTCCAACTGAGAATCTGGATATGTTTGGCAAGATAACAAGCCATGAAGAAAGGTCATGTGTTGTTTTCTCCCTGTATTTGACCTGTGACTTTCTCTTACTGAACAGATCAATATCATGCAGAGCGAGACAGTCCAAGATGTTGTTCTTCTGGATCCTCGGTGGTTATGTTCAAATGTCCTTGGAAAACTTCTGTCTGTGGAGAACCCCAAAGCCCTCCATCATTACAGAGGTCGATACACTATAGAGGACATCCAGCGTCTGATACCAGACAGTGATATAGAAGAACTTATACAAATCTTGGATGCCATGGATATCTGTGCTAGAGATCTCAGCAGTGGAACAATGATAGATATTCCTGCCTTGATCAAGACTGACAGCCTGCATAGGTCTTGGGCTGATGAGGAGGATGAAATTATGATTTATGGTGGTGTTAGAATTGTTCCTGTGGAACACCTGACTCCGCTTCCTTGTGGAATCTTCCATAAAGTTCAGGTGAATCTGTGTAGGTGGATACATCAGCAGAGCACAGAAGGAGATGCTGACATACGTCTGTGGGTAAACGGATCAAAGATCATGAACCGTGGAGCTGAGCTGCTTGTGCTTCTTGTCAACAATGGTCAGGGTATTGAAGTTCAAGTCAGAGGACTAGAAACTGAGAAGATCAAATGCTGCTTATTGCTGGATTCAGTATGTAGTACCATTGATACCCTGGTAGCTACCACGTTGCCAGGACTCTTAACAGTCAAACATTATCTCAGCCCTCAACAGCTAAGGGAGCACCATGAGCCAGTAATGATCTATCAGCCAAGAGATTTTTTCCGTGCACAAAGTCAAAAAGAGACTTCGTTGACTAATACCATGGGTGGCTATAAAGAAAGCTTTAGCAGTATTTTGTGCTTTGGATGTCTTGATATCTACTCACAGGGAAGCTTGGGGATGGATATCCATGTATCAGATCTGAATCTGCTTACAAGGAGGAAATTGAGTAGACTTCTAGATCCGCCAGATCCCATGGGCAAGGACTGGTGCCTTCTTGCAATGAACTTGGGCCTTCCTGATCTTGTTGCAAAATATAATACAAACAGTGGTAGTCAAAATGACTTCATCACAAGCCCATCCCATGCCCTTCTGCAGGAGTGGGGGAATACCCCTGAGAGTACTGTGGGTGTCTTAATGTCTAAGCTGAGGGAGTTAGGCCGCAGAGATGCAGCAGACTTTTTACTGAAAGCATCTTCTGTGTTCAGGGTCAGTTTAGATGCTAATGGCCATGAAGCCTACGCTTCCAGCTGCAACAGTGGAACATCTTATAATTCAATCAGCTCCGTGGTTTCCCGGTAAAAGCAAATGCCAGAAAGCACACACTGATCTAATTGCAGATAGTGAAGGAGGATTCAGTATGGCAGTATGTATTTATAAGTTTCGATATAAATGGGTCACGACCATCACTTTGTAAACAAACAGTCTTCCTATTTTTTTTAACTGTGACCTGTTTCTCTTATTTTACTTATTTATAAAGCTGGTGTGTTTCTGGTATTTTGCAGTCTGCTGCTAATTCTATATTGCGCTGCTTAAATACTGTCTTTTTAACTGAGGGGACTCCAGCTTTTTAGTAGCCAGCTGTGGTTTTTTAAATCATTTTTCCTAACAGAAGAAGTCCACACCTTGACTTTGTGCTCATTTCTTATGCCCTAACTTTTTCCATTGTGCTTGTTTAATTTAAAAGAAAAAAGAAAAACAAACAATGATAATCCGTTTGGATTTTGACGCCATGCTTAGAAATGAAAACGCGAGTGCCTTTGCAGAAGGTGAGTGGTTGAAATTAAGTGATCCTGCTGACGCTCTGAAGACAATGCTACCTCTCTTTCACTGTCCTGCATGGCTGGTTGTTACAAGTGGTGCTTGCCTTCGTGTTTTCTTGCTGTTTTAAGGTATTTGGTAACATGAAATTTGTTCTATCAAAAAGCTTTCATGTTGGATGCTGAGAAGGTACAAACATGTCATGCATTATCAGTTTTTATTTCAGTTGAAGTGGAATGAAAACTAAAACCCACAATTTTGCACCTTCCATTATTTCCACGTATCTCAGGAAAAGATGTTACACAGTTGTAGAAATCACCACAGCACACATGCACACAAACAAGTGTTAGCTGAACAGACTTTACTCTGTATTTAACAATGATCCATTTGGAATGAAGCAAATGGTTTTTCACTTTCAAATATTGGTGTGCTTATTTCTTATACTTGAAGGTTTGCCTTTTTTTAAGGAAAGCAAGAAGTTCTTGCAGTGAGAGATTTTAAAATTGGTATGAGGGAACAAGACCATTTCTTCTGTCTCAAAAGCATGTAATTTTAATGGTACAAGATATATTGTGTATATACATATATATTGTATGTATATATATTAATACTGTTTTTCTTTAATCTTTGTTGTAGTAAGATTTTAAAGGGTTTTTTTACAAATAAACCGTTGCTTGTTGCCTCTTTGTAATCACTTCTCGTTTATACCTCCTTTTGTCTTGTTAACCCACAAAGGTTCTTTGAACTGAAACCTATTTGATGCTGATGGTGACAACTCAAATCCAAGAGCCCTTGCTCTGACACCTGCTTTACATGCTGTAGTTTTCTAATGGCTAAGTATGGCACACCTTTTAGCAAAACAGTACTAAGAAGTAGGGTTGCCAGCCTTTAGGTGGGGCCTGGAGATCTCCTGCTTTTACAACTGATCTCCAGCTGACAGAGCTCAGCTCCCCTGGAGAAAATGAAGGGTACCCTACTGAGGGCCCTCCCCTCCCGAAAGCCTGTTGTCTCCTGGATCCACCCCCAAAGTCTCCAGGTATTTTCCATCCTAGTCCTGGCAACCCTACTAACAAGGCACTAGGGATGCCAACCTCCAGGTGGGACCTGGGGACCCCCTGGAATTACAGCTCATCTCCAGACTACAGAGATCAGTTACCCTGAAGAAAATGGATGCTTTGGAAGGTGGACTCTATGGCATTCTGCCTCACTGTGGTCCCTGTCCTCCCCAGGCTCCATTTCCAAATCTTCAGGACTTTCCCAATCTGGATCTGACAACCCTACTCCCCCCCCATCCCCCACTGGTGGCCAGGGGGACCTGAGAGCCCTAAGGCAGCCAGTTTGGTGTAGTGGTTAAAGTGTGCGGACTCTAATCTGGGAGAATCGGGTTTGATTCCCCACTTCTCCACTTGCAGCTGCTGGATAACCTTGGGCAAGCCGTAGTTCTGTCAGAACTGTCCTTGAAAGGGTAGTTTCTGTCAGAGGTCTCTCAGCCCCACCTACCTCACAGGGTGTCTGTTGTGGGGAGGGGAAGAGAAATGAGTTTGTAAGCCGCTCTGAGACTTCGAGTGAAGGGCGGGGTGTAAATTGAATCTCCTCTTCTTCTAAACTGGTGCTGGGACGTAGGATTAAGGCTGTAATATGCTTCTGATAATTATTTGGATGTTGCAAGAAACAAAGCAAGAGGAACACCCTTGTTTTGTGTGTGTGTGTGTGTGTGTGTGTGTGTGTGTGTGTGAGAGAGAGAGAGAGAGAGAGAGAGAGAGAGAGACTTGTGCTTAGTAGAAAATAGGAAGGAGGTCTCAGAGACATGCAAAGGTGAATATATATGCAAACATGTTTTTCAGATTGGATTTCCTGAATAATCTGTTTGTTGTGTGAAAAGGAAATGGTTTTCTGAGTAAATAGAATAACTTCTGGACAAAGTCTGTGTTCATTTCCTGTTGAGGGCACCATTGAGAATGATGATTTTGCAGAATTTGGGAATAGCAGTGGTAGCGCTGGGTGTGGTTTGTTTGCAGCATACTTTTATATAAGTGATGGTAAAAGACAGGAAAGCATGCAAGTTAATCACAGTCACCAGACAATAGTAGGCGGTGTAACTGTGATATAAGCAGCCCTTAATTTGTATTGTTTCCTATTTTATTGAATAGCCTTATTGGTAAGATGACTTTGTGTGAAATCTCTCGGTTTCTATTTCCAGTTGATTTCATTTAAGTGGTTTCTCTTTCCCAGCTTAAATTTCCATTGTAGGGGTGTTCATTTGGCCTATACCGAGCTGAAAAAAATAATTGTAATTTTTCCTCTTTTGTCTAATTTCAAATGGAATGTCCTTTAAGGTTTTGATGGTTATATTTCCCATTTTCAGTGGAGTTGCTGATGTTGCTTTTAAAATGGCATCTCTGGTGTCTTCTTGAAAACCTGACCACTATTTCTCCATGTAGGTTATTTTTTTAATGTAATTGGAGTATGCCCTATAGGCTGACTCCATTTTGTTTACAAGTTCCTCCGCTGTTAAACCTACTACTGGAGCGATGATCTCACTAAGCACCCTCTTCAAGTCTTCCCGATCCATTTCAGGAACCCCCTGAAACCTGAGAATCATGTTAGCTTTTTCCATCTGTAGCTGCATAACTTGATTCTAATCAAGTTATCAGCAATTAATTTAAGCTAAAATCAGGTTATTGGCAATTAATTATCAACAATAAACAGGTTCACCTCAATTTGATAAAAAGAGCAAGTCAAGTTATCAGCAATTAATTTAAGCAAAAATCAAGTTATTAATAATTAATTATTAACAATAAACAGGTTCTCTGCAAGTAATCAGAAGAGCTTATCGACTTACCAACACTCAGTTGTCAACAACGGCCAGATCCTTATCAATTAACTTCCAGTTGCAATTACAAGTCTACAATAAATATATAAATATTGATTTAAAACCTTTGAATAACTTGTTCACCAAAAAATACAGGTAGAAAGTGTCAGTGACTAGACCTTGCTCCAATCAACTTGAGCAGAAGATGTATCCTTATAGTCACTTAATAGTAAATCCCCCCTCCCCTCGCCCCCAGATAAAACAATATTAAAACACTGAACTGTAAACAGCTGTAAATGTGCCTTTCAAAAATATCAGACCAGTTCTACTGTCTATTGCTATCAACAACTTGGAGTAAGAAGGGTAAGACCAACCTTGGAAATGTGGTGTTGAACCCCAATAATGGGACAACAACCAGAGGAGGTCTTTTAAAATCAGAGGCAAAGATACCCTTCCCCCTCCCCTCCCCCCCCACAGCAGAAGCTGAACAATAAGATTAAACCAGCCAACATCAGTGTCTTTCCCAAGTTAGTGTACTGTACAAGATATAGCCTTAACAAGAAGAGAAAGTTACAGTTATGTCTAAACTGAGTTTTGCGTTGCTAATTTAAAAGGAGCAGACTCTAGGAAGCTAAACAGGGCGGGCAGGAGATTCATCCGCCGACATTGAAGAGCTGGAGTCTCGGGATAAGATCTTGTTGTTTTGTTCTGGAGTGGTTGGTGAGCGTGATTTTCATTTCCCAGATCTCTGGTATAGGTCAGAGCGCTCTGAGAGACGCAGCTTTTCTAGTAGCTCAAAACCTGAGTCCTCATCTGAAGCTGTGAATAAGGAGCCACGGTGTGAGACCTGCAGGCAGCCAGAGAGGAGCCATCTGTAATGCACCTTTTCTTCTTGCATCCTGTTAGTGACTGACTTTAAATTTTTCCTAATATTGAGAGCTTTCTGCGGCACATCAGGGAACACTAATACTTTAAAATCTTTAAAAGGTAGGAAGCCTCTGGCTCTCGCCTAGTCTTGTATTTTTTTCTTGGTTCTCCAGTCGGCAACTTGGATGATTAGATCTCTTGGGGCAGTATGTTTCGGGTTGAGGGGAGCCC
>NW_015173143.1:103909-104128 GCF_001447785.1 Gekko japonicus | reverse complement strand
TTAGGTTTTTCCGTCTCGGCCGCTTTCCTCAGTTCTGCTTAGTCTAGGAGTGAAGAAGTCTTGTGGCAGTTTAATGTGGGGTTTTGTGTCCTGAGAGTTGCTGCCACCGTTTTTCGGCATAATCCGGTAGTTGAAGTAATTCCTGTGAGGGCGGGAAGGGAGGAAGAGTGCGAAGATCAAACGACCGCCATCTTACCTGTCGTCGCCACGCCCCCCCCC
>NW_015173143.1:89515-102969 GCF_001447785.1 Gekko japonicus | reverse complement strand
GTGGCACATCAGGGAACACTAATACTTTAAAATCTTTAAAAGGTAGGAAGCCTCTGGCTCTCGCCTCGTCTTGTATTTTTTTTCTTGGTTCTCCAGTCGGCAACTTGGATGATTAGATCTCTTGGGGCAGTATGTTTCGGGTTGAGGGGAGCCCCCAGCCGGAATGCTTTTAAAATGATCGGAGCTACTCCCGCCTCAAGTTTAAAGACTGAAGCCAACCAGTTAGTCACAAAGCAGATTAGATCCATGTTCTCCTCCTCGCCCTCCGGCAGCCCTCTTAATTTCAGATTTAACTGTTTCATTTGCAACTCGAGAGTTAAGAGCCGTTCCCTCAGGTTTAGTTCTCTTTCCTGTATCTCTCTAACGTCTTTCTTGAGCGCTGAGCTCATAGTGATAGCCTTTTCGGCCGTTTTTGCCAATTTTTCTGAGGAGGATTGCATTAATGAAAGCTGCTCCCTTATCGGCTGTATTTGATCGCTTAAGCGTTTTTCCATTCTTTCTAACTGACCTGATAAATCTTGTTTAGCTAAGGCTTCTAATAAGCGTACAAACTATTTGTCGTCCACCATCTTAGGTTTTTCCGTCTCGGCCGCTTTCCTGTCGGTTCTGCTTAGTCTGGGAGTGAAAAAGTCTTGTGGCAATTTAATGGTTTTTTTGGTGTCCTGAGAGTTGCTGCCACCGTTTTTCGGCATAATCTGGTAGTTTTACAAGTATGAAGGTTGAAGTGATTACTGTGAGGGCGGGAAGGGAGGAAGAGCGCGAAAATCAAACGACCGGCATCTTACCTGGCGTCACCATGCCCCCCCCGCTCCCTCTTCTTCACTTTCTTTGTTGCTGTCCTTTTCCTCCACTTCTACTTCTCCTGTTGGACGACTATGTTGATGCAAAAATTCACGTGCCTTTTCAACAGAGTCTATTTTTTTCTTTCTTGTCCGTAAATTTAAAGATTGCGCCTTCAGGTATAATCCATCTGTAGGGGATGTTGTTCTTCTGTAGAAATAATACCAAGTCTCTATATTTTCTTCTTTTCCTTCTTATTTCAAACGGGATGTACTTCAACACTTTTATTTCTTTGTCTTTGATTTTCAAGGTAGATCCATTTGTCACTTTGAGAATTTGATCTCTCACTTGTCTTCTGGAGAATCTTATTATCACTTCCCCTGGCAGATTATTCTTTCTTGTAAATTCTGGATACGACCTATAGATTGTATCAATTTCGCTTTGTAATATATCCTTTTTTATATCTGCCATAGGGCCTAATAAATCACACACAGTCTGTTTCAGATTCTCTCCCTTCTCTTCCGGGACACCTTGAAATCTTAAGACATAGCTTGCTCTTTCCATTTGCAGCTGTAACACATGAGACTCCTCCATCAGTCTCTTTTTTTCCATTGCCTGCAGTTGTTTTTTAAGCTTCTTAGTATTGGCATCCACCTTTTTCACTTCACGTACCTTTTTTTCTGGTTTTTTGGCTATCTCAGTTAATTGGGTTTGCTGTGCATCGAATTTTTGATGCAGTGCCATGACTTGTTCCAGCAGAGGGCGTAGTGCTTCCGTCAGCATCTTTTGCAGCTCTGTAGTTGTGTCCTGTCTAGGCACAAAATTCGCTGGGTTGGCAGTTCCGGCAAGAAGCTTAGGTTTCACATGCTTGTCTTTCTTATCCTTTCTCGTGGGAAATTGTACTTTTTGCAAAAAGTTATCACAGTCTCTGGCACTCTTATATCAGCCTGGTAAGTTCTTAAATGCTTTTTATTTCAGTCCATCTTGCTTCGGTAGCCCACCCCCCTTTTCGTAATGGCTCAAAGTTCACTTAGTCTTTCTTAGTGGGGGAGAGTTCCCTCCCCCCTCGCTTTCAAAGGGGAGGTTTTCAGCTCAATCTTCGATGTTTTTCACTTAAACGTTAACTCACATTTCAATGATAAATCTGCTTTCGTTTTCAATTTGCTTGGCCACCAAACGCTTGTTCCGGTGTGCGATTTCTAGTTCCCATTTGGGACGCTCCACAGTAGGACCTTCGGGGCATGGAGAAGCCCCCTTCACCGGCAGGGTTGCCAGAGGAAGAGCTTAGCGCCCCATGGCTGGGAGCCCAACGTGAGGGCTCTGGGGGTGGCGTGGACAGTCGTGCTCCCTCCCCACCACGGGCTCTGGCAGCCGTCTCCCGGAGCTCCGGGAGAAAGCGGCCGCCGTGGCGAACACCAAAACCGGAATGCAGTCCCTTTAAACACCTTCCAGGTGAACTCACTGCTTCGAGAAGACATTTAAAGGGACCACGATGCCTTTAAATGCCTTTTTTCCTCCCCCGTTGGAAACAAGGGAGGATGGAAGTGGCTCTGTTGGGCGGTCCAGTTTAAACCAAACTACTCAGCAGAGCCTCAGCAGAACTCCTGGGTAGGCTTTGTTGAAAACGCTGATTAAATACTTAAAAGCCTGTAACACTTTGGTAAATAAGAAAGTGATAGGGCGGGCCTCATAATGGTTTGGGTTTAAATGTGGAGCGGATCATGGGTCACTACTGTGATCAGAGTAGAGCAGCACACGTTGCAGTTTCTAAGCAATGCACCATAGGTTCAGAAAGCTATTTCCTGGGATGAGTTGGGCAAAGTATTCCTTCTCAGTAAGCTATTCATGAGATGTTTGAGTCTAAAGTCTTCTCCAAGCTTTGTACAAGGCACAATTGTAATACAAAAGAAACCCTAAGGTAGGGTGCAGCAGCGCATGGTCCTACAGCCAAATGTGGCTTAGTACAAAACCAAATACGGCTCTTCGAAAAAGAAAATGAAATCTTAAAGTATATTAGGAGAAAGGGGTTTGGTTTTTTTACAGAAACAGAAATGAAAAGTTACTAGTGATCCATATGCAAATGTATGCTACTGCGCTAAAACAATCTTGCAGGGTGGTGCTGTGTATCCTTATCATTTATTGTGAGTCTTTATGTTTGCCATTTCCTAACAAAGGACACAGAATGAGTGTTTTGGCTGTGGAGGCTTTACGGATTACTAATCAACACGTAAATTGGAAATGCAAGTAGCCTTTCTTCTACTAATGCTTTGTTGATTTCTTGCTCTGAATTTTGATATAGCTAGGCTCTTTAATCAAAAAAGGTTGCTGACTCCTGCCCTAGGGTTTCACAACATTTATGACTCTTATCAGTTGAAACTAGCAAAGTGCATTGATCTGCCTCATGATCTCTTACTGTGTTCTCTGGGTTGCAGTAGCTTTTCACAATGCCAGATCTGCAGATGTGCACAACTACACTGCACTAACGTCACAGCCAACATCAGCTTAAAATGAGTCATAATCATAGTTCCTATAAAGCAACTTCTTGACAACAGATAAATCAAGTTAGGCAATCTGTGACTAGACAGTAAATAAGAAATGTGATTTAAATTAAGAGTTTATACTGGGGACACGCAAAAGAAAGCCTGATTCAAAGTGAGGATGTATCTAATTTAGAAACATGTTGGTAGGGCTGCCAGGCCTCCCACCAGTGTTCTCTCTAAGCTGAGTTAGTGTGAGCTGGCTCACAGTTTTTTAGCCTCTGGCTCACACATTTTTGTCTTAGCTCAAGAAGGATGGCTCCAGAGCAAGCTAATTTATGCAGCAGCCAAATCGCTTTCTCACAACTTTAATGCCAGTAGCTCACAAAGTAGAATGTTTGCTCACAAGACTCCACAGCTTAGAGGGAACACTGCCTCCCACTATGGCGGAAGACCTACCAGCATCCCTGGTTGCACACCACTGCTCTGAGCAGCAGTGAGGGGGGGGAAATGATGTACACAGTGTAGTTCTAGGAATCACCAGAAACTCTATAGTAAAACCATAATGTTTCCAGTGATATCTATCTGACCTTGACTGGGAGCAGATACAAAGTGTGTTTCTTGCATGCACACAGTCCCAGAGGACAGAATAGTTCAGGCCACCAGGATCCATGGCTATACAGAACTAGAAACTATTCCCAAAGCCAGAGTGAAAGCATTTGTTGTTGTTGTTCAGTTGCACAGTCAAGTCCGACTCTTCACGACCCCATGGACCACATCATGCCAGGCCTTCCTGTCTTCCGTCGTGCTCCAGATGCTTAATTTCATGTTCGTTGCCTCAATAACACTGTCTAACCATCTCATCCCTTGCCATCCCCTTCTTCTTTGACCTTCAGTCTTTCCCAGCATCAGGGTCTTCTCCAGTGAGTGCTCCCTTCTCATTTGGTGGCCAAAGTATTTGAGCTTCAGTTTTATTATCTGGCCTTCCATGGAACAGTCAGGGTTGATTTCTTTTAGGATTGACTTATTTGCTCTCCTTGCAGTCCAGGGGACTCTCAGTAGTCTTCTCCAGCACCATAATTCAAAAGAATCTATTCTTCGACGCTCGGCCTTCCTCATAGTCCAACTCTTGCAGCCATACAGTACTACTGGGAATACCATTGCTTTTACCATGCGGACTTTTGTTGGCAGGGTGATGTCTCTACTTTTTATTATGCTCTCAAGGTTTGCCATCTCTTTCCTCCTAAGGAGCAGGTGTATTTTAATTTCATGGCTGCAGTCACCATCTGCAGTGATCTTGGATCCCAGGAACGTGAAGTCTGTCACTGCTTCCATGACTTATCCTTCTATTTGCCAAGGAGTGATGGGGCCGGATGCTATGATCTTAGGTTTTTTGATGTTGAGTTTCAAGCCAACCTTTGCACTCTCCTCTTTTACTTTCAGCAAGAGGCTCTTTAGGTCCTCTTCACTTTCTACCATTAGAGTGGTATCGTCTGCATATCTGAGGTTCCTGATGTTTTCCCCAGCAATCTTAATTCCCGCTTGTGATTCATCCAGGCCGGCATTTTGCATGATGTACTCTGCATATAAATTAAATAAGCAAGGGGACAATATACATCCTTGTCGTACTCCTTTTCCTATGCTAAACCAATCAGTTGTTCCATATCCTGTTCTAACTGTCGCTTCTTGACCCTTATACAGGTTTCTCAAGAGACATGTAAGGTGGTCTGGTACTCCCATCTCTTTAAGGACTTGCCATACCACTGTAATGACAGAAAGTGAAGAGGACCTGCTGAAGGTAGAAGAAAGCATTTGGCAGGGTGTAAATGCTGAACACAGCTGTAGTATACAGAACCCACTCTTTAAGAGACCGGTTCTAAGTGGAACTCCATCTCTTCACATGAATGGGTGTGTCTTCTGGAATATACTAGTTGGAACTGGGTTGTTGGTAGTTAGTTAACGTTGCCATCCCCCCCCCCCGATGGGGGCAGGGGTTCCTCCGATTTCGGAGGGCCCAATCTGCCACCGGCCAGCTAGCTGGCTGGCTGGCAGGGGGAGCCATGCTCCCAAAGAGCCCCACCACGCCAAACGTGCCTGGCATGATGATGTCATTGTGCTGGGCACGTCACACGGGATGCTCTAGCATTTGGTTAAAAACTCTATGGTGACCAGAGTGTTTTTAGCCAAATTCTAGAATGTCCCCTTCACTATGTGCCCGGTGTGATGACTGGAGCCTTCCACTGGCAGAAGGTAAGGATCTGGCAACCCTATGACTCCAGCCATTGTTAAGCCTATGTTTTTCCCTGGGTTGCTGTTCTGCACATTACAGAAAGCTTTGAAGACATCCTGCCTGCTGTGTCTCTCTGGCCTTAGGGCAGACCATTTACCCCCTCCCCTCCACAGTGAGTACACTTTACAGAGGAGAAAAACACCACACACAACAGTACTGACTATGATAATTCCCTTTTCCAAGAGGTATTCCAGATGGACAGCATATCTGTATGGCACTTATCTACCCATGCTCTGTCCCCCACCTAGGCTAGTCATCAACCTTCAGGTGGGACCTGGAGATCTCCCGGAATTACAACTGATCTCCAGATGACAGAGATCAGTTCCCATGGGTGAAATGGCTGCTTTGGATGGCATTATACCTTGTTGAGGTCCCTCCCCTTCCCAAAACCTACCCTCCCCAGGCTCCACCCCCCAAATCTCCAGGAATTTTCCAAACCAGAGTTTCCAACCCTATGGACTCTCCTCACCACCACCACCACCCCAGTCAGGTAGAAGAAGAAGAGATTGGATTTATACCCCTCCCTTTCACAACCCAAGGGAGTCTCAGAGTGGCTTACAAACTCCTTTCCCTTCCCCTCCCCACAAGAGACGCCCTGTGAGGTAGGTGGGGCTGAGAGAGCTCTGACAGAAACTGCTCTTTTTCAAGAACAGCTGTGCCAGAGCTTGTGACTGACCCAAGAGGTGACTGACGCAAGAGGTGGAATTTGCCCCTACAAGTCCAAGGCCACCACCCCGGGGCTCAGGGAGGCAAGAGAATGTCCCCCCCCCCGCGGGTGTTGCAGATGCCGCTGAGGACAGCGGTGGCGGCCATAACCTTTTAAAGAGCCCCTAAGGAGAGCTGGGGGAGCCAGAATGACCTCTCGCGTGTGATATCCGAGCGGCAACACTGCCGTGGACATCAGTGGCAACGCTGCTCGGACATGAGAGGTGGAATTTGCCCCTATGAGTCCAAGGCCACCACCCCAGGGCTCAGGGAGGCAGGAGAACGTTTCGCCCCGCCCCCCGCAGGCGTCGCAGCTGCTGCCGAGAACAGCGGCAACGGCCATAACCTTTTAAAGAGCCCCTAAGGAGAGCTGGGGGAGCCAGAATGACCTCTCGTGTGTGATGTGGAATTTGCCCCTACGAGTCCAAGGCCACCACCCCGGGACTCAGGGAGGCAGGAGAATGTTTCGCCCCGCCTCGCCCCCCGCGGGCGTCGCAGCTGTCGCCGAGAACAGCACCGGCCATAACCTTTTAAAGAGCCCCTAAGGAGAGCTGGGGGAGCCAGAATGACCTCTCGTGTGTGATGTGGAATTTGCCCCTACGAGTTTTTAGTCAGAATGACTTTATCTCTCTCTGGGTTTTTATGTTGAAATTTTCTGCTGCTGCTTACCACTGTCCCCATGTTATGTGCTGCTGTTGTACACAGGTAGTGATATTTATTATGTTTCCTCACCTGTGGACTTTTTAAATGGGATGGGTGGGGTAAAAATACTATAAATAAATAAATCATTGTCCACCGTTATGGCTGTTCACATAGTGTGTTATGTATTGGGATTGAATCATCCCTGATTGAATCACCCCAGAGACTGGCTGAACTTGGAGCACATGAACAACAGCCAACCAGGACTCTGGAATAAACCAATCAAGTAGTAATGTTATGTAAATAGCCTATCACTGGGAGTGGGGTGTGTTTGGCAGTGGCAATTGCATGCTATTTAAGAGAGCTGAGGCTCTGGAGTCTTGTCTTGTAGTTTTGCTGAAAACGCTGAATAAACCAGAGCTGATCACTGCAATGCATAGTGAATCACTGATGTGCAATGGTTCAGCATGCAAAAAAAGGAACAATTTCCCTCTATTCCCACCAGAGGACTGTTCTAATGGACATCTGCAGTGATGTGGCTATTCCACTTAGTACTGGATACCATGGGGAGTGATCTTATATCAGCCATGACTCTTGCTTACTACAATAGGTAAAGGTAAATTTTTAATCTCAAAAAGATGTATGAAATGGAATCCTCTGACAAGTTAGTTGAGTTCTTAAGTGGCAGGTATTTGATTACTAATGCTATTAGTAATACAGGCATGACCCAGGTTCCTTAGTGATTCAGTGGGAACCACACCTCCAGTCAGACACACAGCATATCTCCCAGCATGCTTAGTAGAAATTAGGAATAGGTCCTCACACATACAAACTGTTTTCCCTCAGGTAGTCCAGTTTTGGCCATAATATTTATGGGGGGGGGGGGGGAGAGATTACTACAGAACAGGTGCCAACAACCTCAGAAAATGCAAGCCCTATGTAATAATTCCTCAACTTTCTGACCTGGAATGTGTAACCATTTATTTATTTTTAATATTTGCATCTTGCCTCTTTCACAGCATAGCCACAGAGAAGGAGCCATAAATTCAGATAAACGGTTCTGAAAAGCATAACTGAAAGGACATACAGAAAAGTAGCCATATCTGCAGCAAAAACACCGTTGTAGCACCATAAAACAAGGGCCCTGTTTTCACCATTGCAAACTTCAGGTGGAGGAGACTGTTCTTCCGTGTTTGCTTGGTCGCTTGCCCCCTTACACTCTAGGCAGCATTTTCCAGTGCTGTGAATGCAACAACCAGTGACACCAAAATGGATTTTAGTTAACCACCCATTAAGAAAAAGGGCTTGGAGGAAAGGTTTGTGTACCAGTGTCACAGAGTGGGTATAATTCTGCTCCCAGTCACCATCCCAGTGGCTTGTCCATAAACAGTCTGACCTGCGGTTACTCAGTGGCAGCTGCTGGGGTGTGCTGAGTCTGCTGCTGGGATTGCTGGCCAGTGAACAGATCCTGCTGCTCCTACTACTGAAGGATCATATTTCCAGAAAAGTGTGAAAGGAGCCCTGACATTTTCTGTGGTGTCCCTGCTTCTCTCCTGTTGGTCTCTTGTTTCCCTTCCACCTGCAGTGCAGATGTGGAAGAGGTCAGTGCAGAATGTGATGTCAAAGAAACCTCTGGGTTTTCAGTAAGCGTGCACATGGCAGTGTTGAAATGTGATCCCAATCTCTTTAATCATTGGTGGTCATCAATATTAAATAGGCTTCCTGAGAATAAAAATATCACAATATTCTATAATAGATGGCAAATATTCTCGTTGGCTTATGCTAAATAACCACTGCTTTTTGAGAACTTGAATTTAAATTGGGATTTGACCAATATTTGTTCAGACTCTTTAAAACTAGTTAATGGGCTCCAGACGCATGTTATTTACTAAGTAAATTAACCATGGTTTGATATTTTGTGCTGCACATACAAAACTATACAAACCACTTCTAAAAGGCTTACAGGGGGGAAATATTTGACAACCTTGAGAGTTAAGGTGAAATTGTGGGTGAGATAGGTGGCAGACAACCTAACTTTTAAAAGCAATTACAAAACTGCATTCTGAGCAGGAAAACAACACATTTAATCTCATGCAAACTGGGGTGACTGATAAAGACCAAAAGCTGTAGGGTGGAGTAATCATCATGTGACACAGTCCCCTGGGAACAAACAAGAAAAAGGATGTGGAAAACATCTGAAAGACTAAGGCATGGCCTATAGAGAAAAGAATGTGAACTGTTAAACCAAACAGTGTCCTAACAAACTGATATGAGTCTGGGGAGGGGAGGGAGCTCAGCAGGCTATATAATGGCCACAGAGCCCGCCCTCCAAAGCAGCCGTTTTCTTCAAGTGAACTAATTGTGATCGTCTGGAGATCAGTTGTAATAGCGGGAGGTCTCCAGGTGCCACCTGAAGGTTGGCGACCCTAATTAGGACCGTCCATATGGCAACAGTTAAGTCAGGGGCCTTTTCTGAATTAGGTCCTGTCTAGGGTTGCCACGGTCTCATGCTACGGTGGGAGACCTCTCACCAGGGAACCAAGAGCCACCATGGGCCCCCGGGACAGACTCCACCAGCCCCCCATATGGCTCTGCTCCAAACCACATGTTTAATTTTGTAATGTTATATTTGTACATACATACAAGCATACATACATACATATGGGTACCAATATAGGATACACTTCTTACATCTGATGAAGTGAGTTGTGTTTCACAAAAACTTCATATCACAATCAATCTTTAAAAAGTAAATCAGTAAGAAATCTATTTAAATTTACCCTTGTACCTTCAGCTAGCACAAAAGCAGGAGCAAATTCATTATATAGTGGTGCTGGATCTGAAGTGCTGAGATCACCGGGATTGGTTTTGCTGAAATATTTTCTTTAAAGATTGTGTCTTCTGTCATATAGCATGAAGCTTAATGTCTGTGGTAGCACAGTGGCATTTACAAAGGGATATTAGATGGCTTACCAATACAACAACAACAACTCACTGCCTGAATAGTGTTTAAAATGTAATTAAATCTAATGGGGGGGAGCTCTCATTTCTGTTCCACATGTGTAACCACTATAAGTCAGCTTAACATTCTATTACTATGTATGTAAAGGAAGAATCCTTTTACTACTTTGATAGATCGTGAGGCAATATTAGCCCCCCACTGTAATATTAACAAGATTTTGCTGCTCTAGGTTGCCAGCCAGGCTAGGGATGACAAAATGAGACCAAGACTGAGAAATCAGGGGGTGGAATTAGAAAGTGGGCAAGAGAAATGAATGAAAATCATGAAAGGAAAAGAGCAAAGTGGAGAAAAGTGTGATGAAAAAGAGGAAGAGAAATTAAGAAAAGAGGAATGATTATTTTACTTTCTACAGTACACTACAGGAAAGATCTGGATGAGCAGGCAAAACCATGGAGCTGGGTGGAAGGAAGGAAAGGAAGGGGGAAACAGAATGCTGGAAAACACCCTCGTTAGGATGCTGCAGCCTGACGATGACACTTGCAGCCACGATCTCTGCTGGCTGGTCTTGCCTTGTTCCAGTGCTGGCTTGGTTGAAGAGTTTAGCAGGAGACGCAAGGGTTTGTCTCCTTTTAGCAGGGTTTGCGGAAAGGCAGAGAAAGCAGAAAGCAGAGTGAGGTACATAGAGAAAGGCACGTAGAGCAGACTGCTATCTACTGTGCCACTAGTGACTGCAGTGCCTGATAAATTCGTGTAATCTTGGGGGCCATGCCTATGGAGAGGGAGATTTTACCTAGAATCAATGGTATACCATAGAGTTCAAACTGTAGCTGCCATTCTCTAGCCACACAAGCTTCAAGACAAGATTAAACAAGCAACTGACAGAATGGAGCAGTTCTTCAAAGAAAGCACAAACTGAGCTAGAAATTGTTTGGTAGTTATATTTTTGAAGGGGAAATTACATATGGATAAAGCAAGGCCCAAATGGTGGTGGAAAGTGTCATCAAGTCATAGCTGACTTATGGCGATCCCGTAGGGTTTTCAAGGGGATGGGGAGGACTTACTGGCAGCAGGAGGGAGGCCCAGCCAACGCTGCAGCAACGTGTCTATGTCACTTCTGACGTGACCCAGACTGACATCATCACGCAGCAATGTCAGGATGACACTCCGGTATTTGGGGGAAAACTCTATGGTAAACTTCGTTTCTGCCATAGAATTTTTGCCCAAATACTAGAGTGTCACCTCAACATCACTGACATGATGATGCCACTTCCTGGTCACATCGGAATTGACATAGACATGTTGCTGCAACATCAACTGGGCTCTTTTTCTGGGTAAGTTCCCCCTGCCAGCCAGCTGATCGGTAGAAGGGCAGTGGTTACTGATGGTGGGGCACCCCCAGACTTATGGCAACCCCATAGGATTTTTGAGGCAACAGATGTTTAGAGGTGGTTTGCCATTGCCTCCCTCTGCATCATGACCCTGGTATTCCTCGGAGGTCTCCCATCCAAATACTAATTAGGCCATCCCTGCTTAGCTTCTGAGGTCTGACAAGACTGGGCTAGCCTGGGCTATCCGGGTCAGGGCAAGGCCCAAATACAATACCTTAAAGAAACGTCATGTTCACAATGCTAATAACTGAGAAAAACACCAACGCTACAGATATACAGAACATTTTCATGACAAAAATTTGCATCTTTGAGAGGCCAATGCAATCTTTATAACGATATTAGCATTTTAGAGCACATTACATAATATACTTAGCGTTCCTTACCACAATCCTGCAGTATCTTTATCTCCTGGTTGGCAGGGAGGAGGGCAATAGTGGTAGCTTCCAGGTGGGCCCTGGATATCTCCCAGATTTACAACAGATCAGAGATTGATTCTCCTGGATAAAATGGATGCTTTGGAGAGTAGACTCTATGGCACTATACCCGTCGAGGTCTCTCCCCTCCCCAAACTCCGCCCCTCTAGGCTTCACCCCCAAATCTCCAGGAATCTCCCAACCTGGAGTTGGCAAGTCTAGTGGAAATGGTGGCTTACTTAAGGCCATCCAGGAAGTTAATAATTAATTAGAGGTTTGAACTTCTTGGCTAACAATTCATATACTAAGCTATTCTGCTTTTACCATAAACATGGCACTTGTATACTGTCTCAGCTACACTATATACAGCAATGGGGCCAGTGCAAAACCAGGCTGTCATTTCATGTTGTCCTGAAGTAGTCTGGGTGAACAAGGACTTTTTAATATTTATTAGCTGACATTCTGCAATAACACATCTCAGTCCCTGTTGGATTTCAAGAGTTGTTTCTTATGGATATATAAGAACACAAGATGAATAGTCATAATTGTTACTGTGATATGAGAGCAGCAACAAAACGTTTGGAGCGGGAACTGTTACTTATCATTGTATGACATTTAACTGCTGCTTTTCATATTTTCAAAGGGAGAATGCCTGTTTTTGCCTCTTCTCTATCAACTTCCAGTATGACTTGAAACCTGTTGCATCCAATACCATCTAATCAAATTATGTATGGGCACTTGAACGAGTGAGTAAGCTGTTTTCTGAGTTAGTAATTGCAGGTGTTGGCTAATCAAGTTGCACATTGAGGTTTTTATCAAGAGAACATACAAGGAAAAGTTAAAAAACATTCCAGGTACAGAATGGGCTGAAATGTAAAATAATACTGCAAGCTTTTTAAAATGTACGGTGGCTAGGAGTAAGCTGAAGAGTGTAACTTTGTTTAGGACTGCCCTGTAAAACAGTCAGAGGATCAAGGGATGGTGACAGGGCAGCCACAGTGGAAACATGGAACATGCAGTTCCTTGAAGCTATCGAAAAAGTTGCCCCTCGCTGACCTACCCTTTTTGGGCAAAGTGATTGAGAAAGCAGTAGTAAACCAACTCCAAGTCTTCTTGAGAGCCAGTTTGGTGTAGTGGTTAAGTGCGCGGACTCTAATCTGGGAGAACCGGGTTTGATTCCCCACTCCTCCACTTGCACCTGCTGATGTGACCTTGGGTCAGTCGCAAGCTCTGGCACAGCTGTCCTTGAAAAAGAGCAGTTTGTGTCAGAGTTCTCTCAGCCCCACCCACCTCACAGGGTGTCTGTTGTCTCCTCCTCCTCCTCCTCCTCCTCCTCTTCCTCTTCCTCTTCTTCTTCTTCTTCTTCTTCTTCTAACTCATCTGCTCTTGACCCTTTTCTGTCCCTGGTTTCAGTCCAGGCTGTGGAACAGAGACGGCTCTGCTAGCTTTAGTTGATGGCCTCCATCTGAGTGTAAACAAAGGCCAAGCCCCTCTGTTGCTCTTATTGGGTTTATCTGCATCCTATGATACAGTAGATCATGTCATGTTGTTGAGGCACCTGGAGGCAGAAGTAGGTATCGGGATTTGTGCTGAACTGATTCAAGTCATTCCTCATGGACTGGATTCAAAGGATTGCTATTGGAAACCAGTTGTCATTAGTGTGAGACCTATCCTTTTGGGTTCCACAGGGCACAGTTCTAGCCCCCATGCTTTTTAATATCAATGTAAAGCCATTAGGACAAATCATTCATAGTTTGGGTGTTAAATGTCAGGGCTATTTTTGGGCAGGAACGCACAGGA